>NW_027527549.1:213725-456526 GCF_008692635.1 Crocuta crocuta | reverse complement strand
CCAGAAAGGAATGGCAGGAGATCTTCAATGTGATGAACAGAAAAAATATGCAGCCAAGAATCCTCTATCTAGCAAGCCTGTCATTCAAAATAGAAGGAGAGATAAAAGTTTTTCCAAATAAACAGAAATTGAAAGGATTTGTCACCACTAAGCCAGCCCTACAAGAAATCCTGAGGGGGACTCTCTGAGGGAAGTATGGCAAGGAACAAAGACACCAGAGACACCACCACAAGCATATCCCCACAAAGGACACAATGACTCTAAACCCACATATTTCAAGAACACTGAATGTAAATGGGCTGAATGGTCCAATCAAAAGACATAAGGTAGCAGAATGGATAAAAAACCAAAATCCATCTATATGCTGTCTACAAGAAACTCATTTTAGACTGGAAGATACCTTCAGATTAAAAGTAAGGGGATGGAGAAATATCTATCATGNTCAGGCAATTAGAGAAGAAATTTAAAAATATATGGAAACAAATGAAAATGAAGATACAACAATCCAAAATCTATGGGATGCAGCAAAGGCAGTCCTAAGAGGAAAGTACATTGCACTCCAGGCCGATTTCTAGAAATTAGAGAAAGCGCAAGTGCAAAATCTAACAACTCGCCTAAAGGAATTAGACGCAGAGAAATAAGAGCACCCCAAACCCAGTAGAAGAAGGGAAATAGTAAAATTCAGAAATAAACCACATAGAGACCAAAGAAACAATTGAACAGATCAATGAAACCAAGAGTTGGTTCNCCTTGAGGGTGTTATGCTGAGCGAAATAAGTCAGGCAGAGAAGGACAAATACCATATGTTTGCATGTATAGGAGGATTAGGAGGAACTTAACAGAAGACCATGGGGGAGAAGAAGGGGGGAAATAGTGGGGGAGAGGGAGAGAGGCAAACTATGAAAGACTCTTGAATACTGGGAACAAACTGAGGACTGATGGGTGTGGGGGGGGAGGGGGGAGATGTGCATGGAGGAGGGCACTTGTGGGGATGAGCACTGGGTGTTTTATGGAAACCAACTTGACAATAAACTATTTGTAAAAAATAAAAAAGAGCTATTTATTAGCAGACTGTGAAAAAAAATTAAACACAGAATTATGATAAGATACAGCAACTCTAGTTCTGGTATATATATCCAAAAGAACTGAAAACAGAATCCTGAAGAGATATTTGTACCGCCATGTTCGTGGCAGCATTATTCACAACAGCCAAGAGGTAGAAGGAACCCAGGTGTCCATCGATGTGTGTCTAGCTTAACAAAATGTCCCAGATACTTAGAGCGGAATATTATTCAGCATTAAAAAAGAAAGAAATCGGGGCGCCTGGGTGGCTTAGTCTGTTAAGCGTTCGACTTTCGCTTAGGTCATGATCTCACGGTTCGTGGGTTCGAGCCCCGCGTCGGGCTCTGTGCTGACTGCCAGCTCAGAGCCTGGAGCCTGTTTCAGAGTCTGTGACTCCCTCTCTCTCTGACCCTCCCCTGCTCACGCTCTCTCTCTCTCTCTCTCCTAGAAATAAATAAAAAACATTAAAAAAAATGAAAGAAATCCTGTCACATGCTACAATATGGATGAACCTTGAGGACAGTAAGCCAGTCACACACACACCACAAAACAAATACTATATGATTCCATTTATGTGAGGTATCTAAAGTAGTCACACTCTTGGAAACAGGAAGCAAAATGGTGGTTGTCAGGTGCTGAAAGCGGAGGGGAAAGTGAGGAGTTGTTCAATGGGTATAGAATTTTGGTCTTGAAAGATCAAAAAGTTCTAGGGATCTGTCCCACAGCAATGTACATACAGCTAACACTACTGTATTGCACACTTAAAAATGGATAAAGTGGTAATTTTATGTGTTTTTTACAATTTAAAAAGAAGTACTGTTGGCTCAGGTTAAGCTTATGGTCACATGGATTCCCCAGTTCTTAATACGCAAGCCACCATTACGTCTGGTGTCCATCATCCTATCCTTGTGAAACTGATTTTTTTTTCAAAACACTTACACAGAGGACTTTACAAATATGGCTTCAGACTTGCATCATACAGGCTTTAACTCATCATTATAAGCCCAAGATAACTTAGCATCTTGATATCATTGGTTACTCCCACTAACTTGTGATACTTGAAGCTTTTGTTTCATATGCCCCATATATCTCTGTCCAAGCCACTGAAGACAGGACTTAACAGCCAAGGTGAAGGTCCACAAATGACCTCTCTTCAAGCACTTTATCTGTACCTGAACTAGGTATTTTTCATTAAACTATTATTGGTTAACTACCATGTGTCAGGCACTGTGCTTGGTGCTGGTGATATAAATATGTCTACACACACACACACACACACACACACACACACACTCTACTGTCCCTTCATTTAAGGAGTCCATATTTCTGTACTTTATTAACAAATATACCATAAAAGCCTGTAAAATGCTCCTCTGAAATTCAGATACAGTGACCCCTAATATTAAACACTTATAGTGGGAACTATATGGCAAAGGTGACATCTGTCTTATCCTCAGATCTAGGCTGATCAACTTTGTCTATGACTGCTATTACAAATTCCTCTGAATACATTTAATTTTGATTCACATTTTTATGGCCTGGCTTGTCCTAGCCTACTTTTTAAAATTCTAACTGATCGTTAAACAATTTTTATGCTGAACTTATACATTCAGTAAAGAATTAAAGATTTTGTTTGGCTTGAATATGTATGGTTCATTAAACCCATGGTTTTCATTATAGTAATATTTAGAGGACTAATTATCTCTGACTAATCAGAGTGTGAAGCAATTTAAATGTCATTCCCAGCACAGGTTAGAAGCAAATTTACTTATTAAATTATGAGTGTTTTACTTTACACTGGCCACTGAATAATTTAAAAATGAACATGACATTTAATTTCAGAGAAGAAAAAATAGAAATAATGGCAATAGCTGTGCATCAACTCAGAACAGCCTGAGCTGAGTTTATTTTCCTAAAAATAAAAACCCTCTGTATTTTGGGGTTGCAGTTTCAAACGTGATTTTCAAGTCATTTATTTTACTAAAATTTTGCCAAGAGTTAGCCTCCATTTTGAAGCTTACAGAGCAGTTTAATATAGAAATTAGCAACTTTTATTTCAAAAAAGGATTTGTTTTATTTGGACAATGATAACACAATATTAGGTTGAACTAAATATTGCTATTTTTGTAAGTAAAAAGGTGACTGAAAATTGGCAATTTCAGACAGTTTAAGGAATTTACCACAGTAGATGATTGGTCTTTAAAAATAATAATTAATTTTAATGGGGCACTTGGGTGGCTCAGTCGGTTGAGCGTCCAACTTCAGCTCAGGCCATGATCTCACAGTCTGTGAGTTTGAGCCCTGCGTCGCCCTGCGTCGGGCTCTGTGCTGACAGCTCAGAGCCTGGAGCCTGCTTCGGATTCTGAGTCTCTCTCTCTCTCCCTTCCCCTGCTCACACTCTGTCTGTCTCTCTCAAAAATAAACCAAAAAAAATTTTTTTAATAGAAATTAATTTGAAAAATCATAAATAGAATTTAAAACATTACACAAGATTTGGTAAAACAAAGAAAAATCCATAATTATACCACCTGAATATAAATTCTATTATCATTCCTGTACATTTCCTTCCATTATTTTCTCTTGTGCATGTTTACATGATTATAGTCATAAAATACATCAGTGTTTGCATAAAATTGAAACCTATGTTGGGGCACCTGGGTGGCTTAGTCGGTTAAGCGTCCGACTTTCGCTTAGGTCATGATCTCACGGTTCGTGGGTTCGAGCCCCGCGTCGGGCTCTGTGCTGACTGCCAGCTCAGAGCCTGGAGCCTGTTTCAGTCTGTGACTCCCTCTCTCTCTGACCCTCCCCTGCTCACGCTGTCTCTCTCTCTCTCTCTCTCTCTCCTAGAAATAAATAAAACATTAAAAAAAATTCAAAAGCTATGTCATTTGTATTTTTAAATTTGTGCCATAATCTTCATATATGTATAATTTTTAATAATTGCGTAGTCCACTATTCGAATGTGCTATAATTTCTTTACTCATTCTCATATTGTTAAGCACTTAGGTCGCTTCCAGTTTTTTGGTACTATAAATGGTGTCATGACAAGCATCTTCTGAATTGCTAAGAAAAAGCTGCCTTATATTTACATAATCCATTAAAAAAAATCTATGTCTCTGTATTTTTCCACTGCTTAGATATTTTTAATCAAATAAATTATGATGAATACTTTTGGCACAACAGGAAATAAAAAGGAGTGCCATACATTTTTCTTTGTAATTTGCCGTTACCACTCAAAACTGACATCTTTCCTAGTTATTAATTCCTAATGACAACATAATAATAATTTTCAGAGCTCACATTCTACCACCAAACTTTCCACTGAGCTTGTAATTAAAATGTCAGAATTCATTCCTGTCCTTGAAAACAATGTTTTGCTTCTGATGATTGATTTGAAACTTTGTTTTATAGATCTTAATTCTCGCATCATCTACTTAGGTACAAAATAAATCCTCAAGGTAAGGAACAAAATAAGAGTTTAGAATTTAAAATCTGTTCTTATTAGGTTGACACAGAAAACCAAGTTGTCTTTTTATCCCCCCCACATTAAAATTTTTTTAATTTTTTAAATGTTTATTTATTTATTTTTAATTTATTTTAGGGAGAGAGACAGAGCATGAGTCGGAGAGGGGCAGAGAGAGAGGGAGACACAGAATCCGAAACAGGCTCCAGGCTCCGAGCTAGCAGCACAGAGCCCGATGCGGGGCTCGAACTCGTGAACAGTGAGATCATGACCTGAGCCGAAGTCGGATGCTCACTGACTAAGCCATCAGGCGCCCCAAATGTTTATTTATTTTTGAGAGAGACAGAGTGCAAGCAGGGGAGGAGCAGAGAGAGAGAAGGAGACACAGAATCTGAAGCAGGCTCCAGGCTCTGAGCTGTCAGCACAGGTTAACTGACTGAGCCACCCAGGTGCTCCTATTTTATTTTTAAATGTTCATGTATTTTTGTGAGAGAGACAGAGAGAGGACAGAGAGAGAGAGAGGGAGAGAGAGCACGCGCGCACATGAGTGGGGGAGGGGCTGAGTGAGAGGAGGACAGAGAACCCAAAGTGGGCCCTATGCTAACAGCAGAGAGCCCAATGGGAGGCTCGAACTCACAAACCATGAGATCATGACCTGAGTTGAAGTCGGATACTCATCCAAATGAGTCATTCAGGTGTCCCCTATAGTTCCTAAATTTTAAAGTGTAATTTTTATGTAAAGAGAACATGTTCAGTTCATTTTTAATTTAGGCTCACACAACATCTTGACCTGGGCCAGGTTTTACACTGTCATACTCAAGACTAGAAAAGGCTGCTGGCACACAATTGTAAATTTGAGACATTCACTTAACTATTATCCATGTTATTTGCATGTCTGCAGTCATCAAATTACCTGGAGTTCTAGTGCTCAGGATTCATTTAGAGGAATCATCACCATTATTCCACCTCCAAAGGGCTGTAACAGGTATTAGGAAGTGGGTAATTTATAGGCCTTTGTTTTGCTTATTTAATGCAGAATAATGGAAGTAGGAATACATGTCATCTCCCGTTCATTCCTTTTAAGCAGGGTGCTAATACTCCATAGTTGGCCAAATCTATGTAATGAGGGTGCAATATCCAGACGTAGAATGAATCATTTTTATCAAGAATGCTCCAGTCTACTTTCTGCCTACCACCAAAATTCTGTGAGCACAGACCATTCAATCTGACAAGTATCTGAGTGCCTCCTCCATGGATGGTAAGATGTGTATCTTACCACAGAGGAAAGCTGTGCCTCTGTTTCCTGTTTTTGTTGTTGTTGTGGTTGTTTTTTTACATTTTTCCTCGTCTAATAAAGGGCTAAATTCTTCCAAAACACATCATTTGTGATTGAATATGTTTTGTTAGCAGTTAGGCAACCTTCTGAAAAAGCCTGGTCTTCTCCAAATCAGACATACTATAAATTGAAGACATTAGTCATAGCTGGTGAATTTTTCTTCCATTGAAAACACACACTTTAATATGTTTTCTTTTTCAGGTCACATTTTTAATGGTATATTGAAATATTGGAGAAGAAATACCATATCTATTTTTAAAAGTTGGACAGATAATATTTTAAAAAGTCATCTACACCAGGAAGAGGAGGAATAGCTATGTCATTTGCTCACATATCCACCCTCAGGCACATATGTGTAATTGAACAAAATTCAGTATGACACGGCACTCATTCATACATTCGGCGTGTAATTATTGAGCATTTGTCATGGGTGTCCCACTGAAATCATCTCTGTGGGTGATACAAAGGACAATAAGGGCCTATTTTTGCCCTCAAGCAGCTTATCTCACCTTTGGGAAGATCAGGCAGCACAGGTGAACTTGGAACAGTGTGGAATACTGACCCTGCCGTGTAGACAAAGATAGTGCTTCTGGAATGCCTTGGGAATGGCCTGGGAAGGCTGCAGAGAAGCAAGGAGGCTTGAGCTGGATGTTCCAGAATGAGTAGGATTTTCCTAGATGAGGACTGCCAGGGAGGACTCTCCAGACTGAGGAGACCATTTAAGAAAAGGTAGGATTGGGTAACAAGGTACAGAGGGTGGAAAGAGCTTGGCTGAAGGGGAAGGCCATGTCATGGAAGAAGAGACTGGAACAGATTTGGGGGGTGGGAGGCAAAGGGAAGACAATTGAGTCTTACTACTTTTCCTCTTATGTGCATATTCATGTATCTTACTGGATTCTTTCAAAACTCTATCACTTCCCAGCTTTATTGAGGAGAAATCAGGCTCAGATGGAGGATGTGATTTTTTTCAAGGTCCTAAGAGTCGTTGGTGACAGCACCAGGTTTCAAACCCAAGTCTGTGAGCTCCTTCCCCGCTACTAGATCCTTTAAATTTCTTACAGGGGAACTTGAACTTGGTTCTATCTGAGTATATGCACATGTGACAAGGAAGGCGTCACCCGAAGTGGTAGCCTCTAGTGGCCTGACATCCTAAATAAAGATAAAATAAGTACACACGTGCTCTAAGGCCCTTAAGTCACAAAAGTCATGAATCTCCAGTTCATGACGATAGAAAAGTCAGGTTGGAGTTCAAGGGTCCTCGGGTTTTACATGTTACATAATTTAACACAACATTTCAGTTTAGTTTTATGGAATGTCATCCTAGTTAAATATTGATGTGAAAAACTTTTAAGTCTTCAGCGGAACAATCTGCCCAAAATTTTATGCCAATAAGTTTTCCAGAAGAGGGTGGATAATGGATTTTTGTTGTTTTGGTCTGATAATATTGACAGGTATCTCTTGATCTCAGTCACTGAAGACTGGTATTTTGAAGCTAGGGGACAACACAGGTTCATTTTTTCTAATTTAAAAAAAAAAAAACACCTGACTCTACAGCAAAAAGAGAACAAAAATCCCTTTTTTGTCTGCACTGCTTTCCCATTACTCCTTCTCATTGTACATTAGAACAGATGCTATACGCTGAACGTAAATAAGTAATGCAGCGCTTAAATACTTGTGGCCACTTGCTATTCATTGTGTGTGTTTTTCAGCCAAATAATACACTGTCTAGTGATTAATTTAGTCCAGCTTACAAACTTCAAGTATCTAATTGTTATCTCTCACTAACAGATTTCTGCTTTTTCTGAAAAAGAACATATTAGCTTATCCTTTCTGTGGCCTTCCAGGCTCCGAGAAAAGCCCATTTGCTGACCCCGGGTGCCTGGGTTTTAGGATGTTGGGTCTCAGTGTTGACAAAGTGCAGTTAATGCAGTCCAGAGAGAATGTAGAGACAGTCTCCCCCCACCCCTTCCAGGGAGGATGGTCCCTCCAAAGTACAAACTGGGGTTAGCTGGAATAGAGAGATCAAGGGGAAAGTTCTGCTCAACTTCTGTCTTACTATTGTGAAAAGGATGACATTTTTTAGAAGTTATTCTCTTGGCAAAAGAAAGAGAAAATGAAGAAGAGAAAGGGGGAAAATGTCTCCTAAAAAAATGTGTTTACCTTTGGGTCCAGCAGGGTTGGCTTCCCAGGTGTGTGACCTGTGTGGTCACACAGTGCCCTGCATTCAGAAGGGCCTTGTGCTTGGTTTAATGCTCTACTGTCACTGTTTAGAAATTCTTAATAATTAAAAAAAATTTTTTTAACATTTATTCATTTTTGAGAGAGACAGAGCACGAGTGGGGGAGGGGCACAGAGAGGAGGGGAAACAGAATCTGAAGCAGGCTCCAGGCTCTGAGCCTGTCTGCACAGGGCCTCATGCAGGGCTTGAACTCATGAACCACGAGATCATGCCCTGAGCCGAAGTCGGACACTTAACCGATGGAGCCACCTGGGTGCCCCTTAATAGTTTTTGAACTAGGGGCCTGGCCTCACATTTTCATTGTGTGCTAGGCCCCCACAAGTTATGTAGCTGGTCCTGAAGCCCTGTGAAGTATATGATGAAGACGATGTTCATTTTGCTCAAAGCAAAAGGCTTATATCAAGCTAGCTATAGAAAGAAAGGCAATACTAGGAACCAAAAGAAGTAGAGGGAGAAGGCACCAAAGGAAATACATAGTGATAGTATGTCTGTTCATGACCGACAGGGATACACATGCAGCTCCAAGGGCACAAGAGAAATGTGGTTGGAAAGAGAAAATATGTATTTGATGCCTCTTCCCATGTGGCTACTTTTTATCCAAATTCTATATTCCTTGTTTATATCCTCTCTGTACCAACCCTGCTCTGTGCTAACAGTCATTGGGACGCAGTCTGTACCTTTGTGTAATGCATAATTGCTACTGATGTCCAAGGTAAAGTATCCTATGCTGATCCTATTATTTAAAAAGGGACTCCAGGGGCGCCTGGGTGGCTTAGTCAGTTAAGCGTCCGACTTTCACTCAGGTCATGATCTCGCGGTTCGTGGGTTCGAGCCCCACGTCGGGCTCTGTGCTGACTGCCAGCTCGGAGCCTGGAGCCTGTTTCAGTCTGTGACTCCCTCTCTCTCTGACCCTCCCCTGCTCACACTTTCTCTCTCTCTCTCTCCTAGAAATAAAAAAATAAAAAATAAAACATTTAAAAAAAAAAAAGGGACTCCAAATACAGTTACTTGTGCTAAGCTCTTGTCACCAAACCGAGACTTAATACCTAATCTAATTGCAGTTTCAGCCTCTCCCAGGAATGTAATCTTCACTAGTCAGTCTGGAATGAGCCAGCCAGACAGCACCAGGGAGGTGATCCGCCTGGTAGACCCCTGCCATTCCTCCAAAGAAAAGTGACCTTGCCTGAAGCAATCAGCTCTTTGCCAGGATGACTCCCATGTCCCACCTCCTTCTGCCTAGAAAACGCTTCCATTTTGTGCAGCTCTTTGGGCCTCCTTTCTACCTGCTAGATGGGGTGCTGCTCAAGTCACGGATTGTTGACTAGAGAGCCAAGAAGATATTTAAACTTTACTCTGTTAATTTTTGGTTTTTACCACTATGAACATGAAGAGTTTTACCATTATTTCTGTGTTCTCAAGTGTGAAAAGAAACGAAGATTAACGAAATAAAAAAAGCAAAAGCTGTTTATTCTGAGCTTTCTATAGCAAGGGAGTCGGCCACTGTCACTTGCATGTTGGCACAGATGCAAAGACAGGTGGCAGGGTGGAAAAGCTTTAGAGTGAAGAAAAAGAAGGCTTCAGGTGTCCTCTGACCAGAGACTGTTGGCTTAGGGAAGCTGTAGGCAGGCTACCTAGATGTAGGGCATCTATTGATTTGGGGTACTTATTTGGCTTTCTCTTGATCGAGTCCTAAATTAGAAGCAGAAACAAAATGCAGGGAAGTTGTTAGTCATTCATCGTGTCCTGGCCATTTGGAGCCAGTTGTTACAGAAGTTATTATTTGGCTTCCTGGATTGTTACTAGAGATAGCAGTCTGGCGTCCTGTGGGTATGACTTACAGCAGGCTGGATTCTTGGGTGGTTTATTGTAGATAAGGGGTTGGTCTCCTGTGGGTCAGAGCTCTATCTTTATATATGGTCTGGCCATTGTCCTCCTGTTTGTTCCGTCTCTCACAAGATACCCCTTAATAACAGGGCTATGTTCATCTGATTACAACCAACTCTATGTCAAACGATCACTTTATAACATGTTTTCTTCCCTGCTAGTCTAGGTAGCAATCACTTTCCATAGTAAATGTGCCAAGTAATGGATTGTTTATGTAGTTTTACTGAACAGACCTTAATAGTTGTTCAAAAATAGTTTGTATGTTTGTATGTTAGGAGAAGAAACCAACTTAACAATTCTTTTGTTCTGCTTCAGTGAAAATAATATATACCCCTTAATTCTTTTTCTAAACTGGAACCTTATCTAAGCATCCATGAAATGATTCCTGACCTTAAAGGAGGAAAAGGGGTGAGTCCAGCATATATTTGGGATATAATGCTTTTAGCCATCAACTCTTAACAATAACTGGGCATTACTTCCCCCTGTTTGGACCTTGTAGATTATGTCTGCCAGAACTTTTGTTACCCCATTATTCCACTAGACAGATGTGGGTTTCTGGTTGAAGGCTGTTATAATGGTATTTGATGGGTTTTTAAATCTTAGCTGAATTAGTAGAGATCGCCCCTTCTTCGATCGGTTTAAAAAATATCCATAGTTCATATTAACTTCATCAATAACATAGATTAAAAGTTTAAGACCTGGATCATGAAATAAAGTTAGTAGAAATCATTGTCATTCCCGAGATGTATTGATAACATTTAAAAATACGTTAAAATGCCTGATGGAACATATATTTCTCTAAAAACACGTATCATTTATAGAATTGAATAGAATCAACTAAACTAGAATCTAAGACATAGTATTTGTAGGACTCCAAAGCTTCTCACAATTCCTATTCTCACACCTGTGAGCTCAGCATTTTCTTTCTTCCCCTGTACTCCTGCCAAAGCCAGCATCCTCCGCCAAGTGCCTACAACTTCACACCTAGGTTGCTGCGACAATCCCTTGCCTCCTTTACCTCAGTCCTTGTATACAGCTGCCAAGAAGAGTTTCTGCAAACATCCTTTCCATTATGCCCTTCAAGGCCTCAACAGTGTGGTGGCATAATAAATAGAATCAATATATGTGGTCATTTCGCACGTGCCGGGTACTGCGCTGCTCTACAAGCACAGTAGTGCTAGCAGGTGGGCTTGGCCACTTTGAGGTATAGGAAGTGCTACTGAGAAGGTTAAGCAACTGGCTCAAGATCTCATCACCAGAAAGTGTGGACCAATGACTTTCTGACCACAGAGTTCAAGCTCTTCTCTTTACCACATGGGCCTTCTGTGTAGTAGAAAGGGCATCAGACAGGCTTGGCCTTGAACTCTCTCTACCATCTACTAGCTATGTGGCATTGGGCAACTCAGCCTATGTGGACCTCAGTTGTTGTTGTTGTTTTCATATGTAAAATGTGAAGGCTTTGAGAATTGGATGATGTGGCAGAGCTGGGTTTCAAACCAGGCACTGAGCCCTGGAGTCTGGCTTTTAACCACTAAGCGAGGCAATCTGCATTAAATGCCTAGCACCAGGTCTGGAATAGAGTGAGTACTCAATAAATGGTGGTTACCTAGACAAAATAACTCCTGAGACTAGTTCTCCAGAGTCTCCATCAGTAGATCCTCCTTCTCCCTGCTAATTCCTCAGCCTCTCCATGTACTCCTCTTTAAACTTAGCAGTCCAGGAAGCAAAGTTGAAAGAAAAGAGAGTTTTGCATTAGGGGTCTGAACACCTAGGTGCCAATCTTGGCTCCGCCCTATGTACTGTGTCAACGCGGCCAAGTATATTTTCTTTGAATCTTGCATTTCTTGTCCATAAAATGGGGATTAGGTATTTCTTGCCTATTTCACAGGGTTATTATGAGGGTTACATGTGTTATTATATATGAAAGCCCTTTAGAAACATACAAGTGTTATTAATCTGTTTACTTTTAAGAAGCAATTGTGTGTGTGTGTGCATGCACACATGCGCACACACATGCACGCGTGTACTCATGCACAGTGGGAGGGAGGCTACCCAGCCTGGTGGGTCAGAGAAGTCTTCCTGGAGGAGATGAAGTCAGAATTGACATTGAGGAAGGTCGAGTATTAACAGGTGAAGAGGGTTCTAGACTGAAGCAATGGTGTGAACAAAGGGAAAGGGGCAGCATGACCTTAGAAAATTTTGAGGACTTATGTATTCTTAGAGCTGGAAGTGACATAGGGACATATAGACAAGGGTCAAGTCAGGGGGACCTTGTAAGGTCACCAAGGAACTTGAATTCCTATGGCTCTTGAGAGGTACGAGCCATAGAGGGGCTTCAACAAATGAATCATGTGGTAGGGCAATGTTGTAAGAAGATTACTCTCATGGCAGAGTGCAGAATGAAATGGGAGAAAACAAGAATGAAGCTAAGAGAGTGGTCAGGATAAAGGCTTCAGTCAGGGCCACCAGTGTGGGGGAAGAGGTAAGAAAAAGAGGGGTGATGTCAACAAACATTTAGAAGACAAAATTTTGGCGGCACTTGGTAATATGTACTTAGTATCCTTGGATAATAAAAATCAACAGGTTTGATGATTGGTTCTTGGCAAAATGCTATAGTCCATTTTTAGAAATGGCTATGAGCATTTAAGTTAGAAATTAAACTGGTAGGGGCGCCTGGGTGGCTTAGTCGGTTGGGCGTCCGACTTTCGCTTAGGACATGATCTCGCGGTTCGTGAGTTCGAGCCCCGCGTCGGGCTATGTGCTGACTGCCAGCTCAGAGCCTGGAGCCTGCTTCGGATTCTGTGTCTCCCTCTCTCTCTGACCCTCCCCTGCTCACGCTGTCTCTCTCTCTCGCTCGCTCGCTCGCTCTCCTAGAAATAAATAAAACATTTAAAAAATTAAAAAAAAAAGAAAGAAATTAAACTGGTAGATCAATTTAACAAATTGATCGACTATCAACAAATCATATCAAAGATGCATCACTTCCTTCTTTATAGAACACTTATGTTTTCTATTATAACAAGAAATGCTTGTTACAGAATACCGGGAAAATATAGAAATCCAGGGTAGGAAAAAGTTCTGCCCCTCACTGGTAACATTTTACTGTTAGTATTTTTTTCTAGGAATGTTCTGTAATGTGATTATAATCATTCTATACATTGTATCAAACAGTTGGTATATATCGATATATAGAGAGAGATATAGATATAGACAGTTTTTTTTAACACGATACCTTAAACTTGTTTATTTTGTTTGTAAATATCACTATAAGTAATTAGATATTCTTTATATATTCTTTAATTAATCTATTATTGGATACTTACATTATTTCTAATTTGGAAATATTTAAAATAATAATTTGATTGATATCTTTATATATAAAGCACTTTGCACATGTGGGACAGATTTCCTTTAGTTAGATTTCTAAGAAACTGTACAGCATTTAACAATATGATTAAGGTTTTTGTTACATGTTATCAAACACTTTCCAAAAGCAATGTAGCAATTTACAGTGCCTCTGGTCATGTAGGGAATCCATTTCACATCTTTTCTAGTAGTGTTATCATTACAAAAAAAAATAAACAAAACCCAAACACTTTGCTAACTCAATTAGTAAAAATGACATCTCATTTAATTTTCTTTGTTCTTAAAAACATGAATAATACATGCATACAAAGAAGAAGCCAAACAGTACAGAAGAGCATAAAATAAGAAAGCAAAAGCCTCCCTCCTTCTGCCAATCCCAAACATTCTTGCCTCCCCCACTGCAAAAGCTTTATTGTCTATACCCTTCTGAATCTTTGTAAAAATTTGTTTCTGCAAACTAGTACTAGGTACTATTTATATCATACTGTTCTGGATCTTGAAAATGCACATGGCTCTACTCCATGAATATGTGATAATGTATTTAACCAGTACCCTATTGATTGACATTTAGGTTGTTTTCCATAGTCAGCTGTTGCCAATAATGCCACAATGAATATCTTTGAATTAAGATCTTAATAAACTTCTTTCTGTAGAATAAATTAGTAGATGTGGAACTGCAGAAAGTCTTCTATCTAAAAGATGTTTAAGGTAATTTAGGATCTCACCAACAACATGAAAATGTTTATTTCCCATACTTGCACTGATAGACCTTGAGTTATCAGACCTAGTTTCTGTTGATTTAATAGATTAAAGAATATTAATTCGGTGAGCATTCACTCATAAATTTTTATCGAATTCCTACTTGGAACTCAGGCCCTGTTTTAGATGCTTGGGAGGCATAAATGAACAAAACAAAGATCCCTGGCCCTGCGGAGCATCATAAATAATAAGCATAATGCACAAGCAAATGACCCAGGGAGTTAGAAGGTAAGTGCTGGGTGCTCCAGGATCTCTGTCTTGGAAATGGGTCGTCATGGCTGCCTTTATCACTGTGTCACCAGAAAGGCTTTGGGGCAGCCAGTGCTTCCTAGGCTTGCTGGTTTCAGCTGCAAGCTTGGCACTAGAGTATCTGATTGGCAAAGCCTAGATCACGTGACAGCAGCTTGCTGTAAGGACGTTTGGGAAAGTGAGTGCATGGAAATTGCAGGTTCTGCAATGAATAGAGAGCTCTGCCTCCTAAGTAGGGGGAGGGGGGATTCCTCTAACACAAAAGCTGAGCAGCCAAGACGAATGACACATGTCCACATACTAGGTGCTTGAGTCCCCCTCACAAGTAACCTGGGCAAACCCAAGGGAATAAAGTTCCCCTAAATCAAAAAAGTAGGGAAAATAGTTACCCAGAATGGCCAGGGACAGATTTATGTAATCTGATGGGCAAGTGCAGGCAAGAGCCAAGGCCAAAACTGAAGGAGCATGGTCAGTCGTTGGGCCGAAGGAAATAATGCAAAATGTCACAGATGTGAAAGCTACATAGCCCTGGACACTAGGAGATTTAGGGGAAATGCAGAGCTGACCTTCATGTGCAGAAGGGGTGTCATACGGAAGAGTGAGTGTATGTGGGTCATATGTATTTTTGGAAACTGCAGAGGGCAAAGCTACATTCATCATGTATTCAAAAAATATTTAGTGAGAATCATATATACCAGTCACTGGTCAAAGCGCTGGGGGATAGAATAGTGAACAAGGTTCATAAATTCCTACTAATGTAAAACTGATGAGCACTGGGGAAGCAAATGATAAAAAGAACCAGGCACAGATATTTATAATATAATGTTAGATAGTGCTAGTTGCTCTGAAATAAAATAGCATAGAGTTAAAAAGAAAAAAGAAAAGAAAAAAGGAAAAAATACATAGAGTATGATGGATAAAACAGTGGGAGAAGGCCTCTTTGAGATGGTGACATTTGAGCTGAATGAAAGGATGGAGCAAGACTGACAGATGTGGGGGAGAAGAAATTCTAGGCAGTAATAAAAACAAATGCAAAGGTCCTAGGCTGTGAATGTGTATAGCATATTTGAAAGATATTGAGAGGCTGGTGTAGTCAGAAGTCAATGAGTAGGAAATGAGGCTGGAGACACCATCATGAACCAGGTATTTACAGCCTTATAGGCCAAGGTAATACATCTTGTTCTCAATGTTATGGGAAACCATCAGAACTCTGAGCTGGAAAATGACATGATCTGACTTACATTTGATAAGGATTATTCAAGTGGCTGCTGGGTGGAGAATAGATTGTAGGAAGGGCGAGTATAGAACCCCAGAGACCTATCAGGAGGCTACTGCTGTGGTCCAGGAGGGAGATGGTGGTGGTAACAGTGGGTGGGACTTTCAGAGAGATACAGTGTAGCTCTGTATAAGGAAAACCTCCAGGTAATATGACTATCCAAATATAGAATGCTCCGGGTGCTACAAAAGAGGTTTCTGCATTAGGAGGAGTTTGGTCTAAAGCAGAGGTCAAGCAAATCTGGCCAAATCTGGCCCAGGGCATGTTTTTATAAATAAAGTTTTATTGAAACATAATCACACTCATTATTGTCAATGGCTGCTTTTGTAGTAGAACAGCAGAGCTGAATAGCTGCAGCAAAAACCACATGGCCTGCAAAACCTACAATATTTACTGTCTAACCTTTTACAGAAAAAGTTTTCTGGTCCGTAGTCTAGAGGAACTGATCAGGTGCTTCCTCCCTTCCAGAGTTTCGATGATTCCATATGTGATTGTTCACTTAACACTTTTTTTAAAGTTTATTTATTTTGAGAGAGAGAGAGAGAGAGTGCTGAAGGAGCAGAGAGAGAGGGAGAGAAAATCACAAGCAAGTTCTGCACCATCAGCATGGAGCCCAACCCAGGGCTCAGTGCAGGGCTTGAACTCATGAACCATGAGTCAGATACTTAACCGACTGAGCCACCCAGGTGCCCCCTTCACTTAACACTTTTATGTTGTCTTTGTCCTGTCTAGCTAACAAACTCCTATGGGTAGGAAGCTTATTTTTCTACTTCTCAAATAGTTCTATTACCTGCGTATAACCACTCAGCAGTTTCCTTAAAATATGGTCTTGCTTGGGAAGTCAAGTGTAAAACCATCCTAACTTTGTGAAAAAATAAGAAATTGTTCCAGCCTCCCCAGGGTAAAACTTATTTTTCCTTCTAGAGAAAAAGCCTATGCCATTGGCAATATCCATAGGGTAGCTCAGTGGTTGCTCAATAAAGTCATCTTGCTAATTTTAAGAAATTATATGTGGGATTAGGGACCAAATATTTGAAGTCTGAACCTTGCTCCTGATAATACACCTAGGCCAAGAGTAATGGAAACGAGTAAGTCACCAGCTAGAGAGGCTGGTCCAGTTCTCCAGCTCCTGAAGACTTAAACAGGCCATGCCTTTGGAAAACCGAAGGAATGCCGTGCCTGAGTAGTCAAATACATTTCTTTTAGTGAATGAGAAGAATGCTTGTACAGATACAAACCAAACTTTTTAAAAAGTGTTTGTTTATTTATGTTGAGAGAGAGAGAAAGGGGGGAAAGCCAAACACACACGGAGAGCAGGTGGGGAGCAGAAGAAAAGGGAAAGAGAATCCCAAGCAGGCTCCATGCCCAGCATGGTGCCTGACACAACACGGGGCTCCATCTCAGCACCATGAGATTGTGACATGAGCTGAAATCAAGAGTTGAACGCTCAACTGACTGGGCCACCCAGGAGCCCCAAAACCAATCTTAATTATCCAGAAAACAAAACAAAGGAAAACACCCCAGTGAGAGTTTCATCTCTGCCACGCTAACCTCTGGATTTTGAAATGCAAACAAATCTTTATTTTCTCACACAAGAAATAGGGCATTGAAAGAAAAACAGGTCTGAACGAAAGCAGAACTTCTTTTTTTTTTTCCAGATTCTTTTTTTTTTTTTACTGATTTAAAAAAATTTTTTTACAAATAGTTTATTGTCAAATTAGTTTCCACATAACACTCAGTGCTCATCCCCACAAGTGCCCTCCTCCATGCCCATCCCCCCTCCCCCCCACATCCATCAGTCCTCAGTTTTTGTCAGCATTCAAGAGTCTCTCATGGTTTGCCTCTCTCCCTTTCCCCCACCATTTCCCCCCTTCTTCTCCCCCATGGTCTTCTGTTAAGTTCCTCCTAATCCTCCTATACGTGCAAACATATGATATTTGTCCTTCTCTGCCTGACTTATTTCGCTCAGCATAACACCCTCAAGGTCCATCCATGTTGATACAAATGGCCAGATTTCATTGTTTCTCATTGCCATGTAATAGTCCATTGTATAGATAAACCACATCTTCTTGATCCATTCATCTGTTGATGGACACTTAGGCTCTTTCCATGTTTTGGCTATTGTTGAGAGTGCTGCTATGAACATTGGGCTACATGTGCTAAAAGCAGAACTTCTTTACAGGAACCTTAACAATAGGTTCAAGATCCTGAGAAGGATGAGAACACATTGGGCAGGGGATGAACTGTGTGATACGTATTGATACTTATGAAGAATCAAAGACAGTGCTGCTGGCTCTTGAGAAAGCAGGCTTTCTCTGCCTCCACCAACAAAAGCATCAGATGGACTTCTACTAAGAGGGATGGGGAACGGGCAAAATGGGTGAAGGGGAGAGGGAAAAACAACCTCCCAGTTATGGAATGAATAAGTCACGGAGATAAAAGGCATGACACAAGGAATATAGTCAATGATATTGCAATAGCATGTATGGTGACAGACAGTAGTTACACTTGTGGTGAGAACAGCATAACATAGAGAGAAGTTGAATCACCAAATTGTATGCCTAAAATTAATGCCATGTTGGGTGTCAACTACATGCAAATTAAAAAACTTTTTTTTTGAATGTTTATTTTTGAGAGAGGGAGAGAGAGAGTGCAAGCGAGGGAGGGGTGGGGAGAGAGGGAGGCACAGAATCCGAAGCAGGTTCCAGCTCCAAGCTGTCAGCACAGAGCCTGACGCAGGGCTCAAACTCACAAATGATGAAATCATGACCTGAGTCAAAGTCAGATGCTTAACCGACTGAGACAACCAGGTGCCCCTACCATTATTTTAAATGCTATCAATAGGAGCAATTTGAGGATAGATTTTTTTTTAATTTATTTACTTATTTTGAGAGACACAGAGAGAGAGAGAGAGAGAGAAAATGAACTGGGGAGGGACAGAAAGAGAGGGAGACAGAGAGAATCCCGGGCAGATTCCCCTCTATCAGCATGGAGCCCAATGTGAAGTCTGATGGGGCTTAAACTCACACACCATGATCAAGACCTGAGCAGAAATCAAGAGTTGGATGCTTAACTGACTGAGCCACCTAAGCACCCCCAAGGAATAGATTTTTTTATTTTTAAAAATTTTTTTGTGTATGTTTTATTTTTTAGAGAGAGAGTGATGGCGCAAGCTGGGGAGGGACAGAGAGAGAGGGAGACCCAGAATCTGAAGACAGCCTTGAGGCTCTGAGTTGGCGTTCCAACTCAGGATCTACGATCATGACCTGAGCCAAAGTCAGACACTTAACTGACTGAGCCACCCAGGGGCCCTAGGAATAGATTTTTTAAAATTTAAATTCTTTAAATCATGTTCAGTTCTCCATCTAAAATACATACCAAAAAATTAACTTAGAGGTAATTATGCAGACAATTCAAACAACAAAAATTCCAAAACCTGCTGTTTTGCATGTGTAGATAGAGTAATGATTATATGAAAATCCTAAAGCAGTGCCCACTGTGTACCTCCACAATTGCCTGGGCCTTTCATTTGGACAGTAGCAATCTCTGCAAAATTATCACTTCACTTTGTATGTTTAGTGATATGCCATAGCGACCTCCTTCATTTTAAACAGTTTTGTAGAATGGAACTTTCTACTTGCTTCTGGATCCTAGCTTTACAAATCCTTCCTAGAGTGCCCTTCTTCAAACATATCTAGGCTCCTAGCTATTTGACATGTGACTGTTCATTTATGTATACACGCCCATGCTTACTCAGTGCTCGTGTATCGCTTGAGGCAGATTAATCTCGCTAACCTATACAGGCTGTATAGTGAGGGATAATACCAATGCCACCTTACGCCTTTGTACGGAGGAGAGGCAGAATGCTGGTGAAGCAGTTGAATCACTTTACCAGGAGGCTTGGGCCAAGCCACCGGACATCTCAGAGCTTCTGTTTTTTCCATCTATAAAATGGAAATAGTAGCATATACAGGTACATCACTAGAACAAATTATTTTAACATCACAATTGTGAATGGACTAGTTATGAATGGATGGCTCAGAGATGATTATTATCATAAAATACCATGTCTTTAGATCAGATCCCAGACTTCTTTGGAATGATTCTATGTCTGGGGAAGAACGTGGTCATTATCAGTTATGGTCTTGGTAAGAAAATATTAAGCATCAGTAATTATGAATGCTGAGATTTCATTACTAATATAGGAGACTCTGCAACAGGTCAGAACCATTCTCCTACAGCAAACTGCAATAGCAAACTCTTCTAATTATACCTCTTTTAAAATTTGGGGCACTAGTGGCCACATTCTCTAAATTCCAAATCAGGTATATAATTTGACCTTGGATTTTTGTCCTGTGACCAAGTATTAGAGACACTGTGTGAGATACATTGTGGGCACCAAATGCACTGGAATTTCTGGGACTTTTTTTTTCCATGGGAAAAAAATCAGAATATTTGAAATCTAGAAAGTCCCTTGAGAATCAAGGATTCATGGACGTGATACTCAGAAACAGCCCACAAATGCCCAACTTTGAGAGGTAGCATTCAACTTTATTTTTATTTTTTTAATGTTTATTTATATTTGAGAGAGACACACACAGAGTGTGAGTGGGGGAGGGTCAGAGAGAGAGGGAGACATAGAATCTGAAGCGGGCTCCAGGCTTTGAGCTGTTAGCACAGAGCCCAACACCGGGCTCGAACCCACGAATGGTGATATCAGACTTCAGGTGACGTCGGATGCTTAACCAACTGAGCCACCCAAGTGCTAGGGTTCAACTTTAAATGCAGAAAAATCAGCTGTAACTTGGTTAATACTAATTTCAATGAGACAGATGTGCTTTCTAGCTAGCAAATTAAATTGTTAAAAAAGAAAGCAGGAAAGCAAACAACTCTTTATCATCAAACGGTTCTCTCAGAATTTCCTTCAAAGTTACCCTTCTGACAAATACCATATGTTTGCATATATAGGTGGATTAGGAGGAAGTTAACAGAGGATGATGCAGGAGAAGAAGGGGAAAAATAGTTGGGGAGAGGGAGGGAGGCAAACCATGAGAGACTCTTGAATGCTTAGAACAAACTGAGGACTGACAGGGGTGGGAGGGAGGGGGAAGGGGGTGATGGACATGGAGGAGGGCACTTGTTGGGATGAGCACTGGGTGTTATATGGAAACCAACTTGACAATAAACTATATAAGGAAGAAAAAATAAGAAAGAAAAAACATTTAAAAAAACCCACAAAGTTACCCTTCTGAATCCTGTGACCCAACGAAGGCATCACTTTCCTTTCTGATTCACCACAGTTTCTGAAAAAGGGGATCTGGGGTAGGAGGGCGGAGAGGGCACAAGGTAGGAATTTGAAAAAGTAAGAAGTCTATGCCTCAAACTACATCGATCAAATATTCTAGAGCACGTCATGAGTAGTGACTGCTTTTCTCAGTTTGTTATAAACTTTGCAAAGTCTGGCTTCGAATAGCATTCGGGCCTATCGGATTTGGGGGGGGGTCAAGGTGGGGAGGAAAAAGAGAAGTGAAAATCATATTTTAGCAAACACATGGAAGAAGAAAGCTACAGTGTTTGCATGCAAACTTTAGTTTCCTAGTAACCAAGGCAAAGAGGAAAATATGATGAGTTACGTAACCTCTTTTTTTCTAGTAGCAGCGAACAGGCCAATTATTCAGGAGAGACAAACCTTTTCTGACACTGAGCTCTGAAAATAATTTGTCACCCAGGTTTTTGTATAAAGGACCTTGAGCAATTTAATGGATGATATTTTCCAGTTGGGAGATTTTACATATGTATGAGGGCTGAGCTGTTAGAGAACTGCTCTTTCGGACCAGATAGGAGAGACAGAACCTTTGCCTCTCTCTCACACCAACCCCCCAACAGCAAACACCTCCAGCTTCGTCCACTCACACGTGTCTTCAAAGAGGATGTGGCCCACATGAGCGTGGCCCCAGAGAAATCACAATGAAGAGCCATCATTCGTGGGTCTTCAGTGAGGTGTTCAGGGCTGTGGTCCCTCGGAAGTTGGCATAATCATTCACGCTGTGCCAGCAGCCTCCATCTTGAAAGTGGGATTTGTAGCAGCTGTTTTGTTTTGCAGTCTGTTCTGTCATTCTTCCTTCTATCGGGAAGTTAAAAAATAAATAAATCAAAAGAGAAGCTCGGGAAGAAAGGCACTTGTATCATCAGCTCCACCCAGCATGGTTTGTGGCTGGAGTCCTTGGCCTGAAGGAAAGGTCTGGATCTCCATGCTGCAATCCTAGGGGAGCAGGAGAGTGAACTAAACCCGAGATATGCTCGCAGACGTAGATGAAAAGAGCAGGTTCAGTGGGCTCTGGGCATGTTATGAAAGCATGACACCTTCACAGAGAGAAAGATTAGGGTGATGGCATAGAGGAATGTGCTTCTCAGAGTGCTACCTTCAGTGCTCAACTGCTTATTAAAGACCTATCCAAACAAAGCCTGAACAGGCCACTAAATGGTGCTTTGGTGGATGGGTGTTGGGCTGGATCTTACATCCTGAGATTTCAGAGTTCCTTTGAAGTTAGCATATTAGGAAATCACTTTCTAAATTGCACCACTGGAAGCTTTAGGTGTTCCCTAATAGCTCTGTCATGGAAATAGAGTTGACTAATTTGGTAATATTTAAAAAGGGGGAGAAAAAAAATCTTTTATTTTTCAGGACAAACACAAAAAATGGTAACCTTCCACAACTAATGAAAAAACAATATGGAAGTCACATGGACTGGCCAAAGATGTTTTTATTTTTCTTCTGAAGATTCATTCCTCTCAGAAGTTCCCTAAAGTGGCTCTATGTCTTAAAAGTCTTTAATATTAGGGTAATTTTTTAAAATATTAAAATTTGACTTGTCATTAAAGTAGCCGTTATCATCCTGGATTTTGTTAATATCACTTTGGTGACCTTTCTATCTGAGGGATGGGAAGTCCGTGGTAAGAAGAATTCATCTTCTGTTTCCTCTCAAGATCACTCAGGTTGACTTGAGGACTGGACTGTGTGAGGCCTGGAGGACACAAAGGCGAGGGAACGGTGTTCTGTGCCCAAGTCCTTCAGGGATCAGATCCTGACTCCTACCACCAAAGGGAAGTCACCAGCTTTCCACAGGCATGAATATGGAACCCATACTGAGTTCCTCGAGAAGCCTTCCTTATAACACCAGTGCTTCTTCGAAAAGCTAAAAACAAATCATGCAAAAATAAATAAATAGAGGAAAAATGCATCAGACTCATTAAAGAGTATGTAATAGAAATGTACTGCTATTTTAAGGTAGCTGTAGCATTTGGTTGTGAATCTAATGAGTTTCGTGTTAGCACATCTGTGTGTATTTATAAGCCTATCTCTGCACAGTAACATGCGTCACAACTGGTCCCTTGAAAGGAGTCAAGGTTATGGTGTGGGGGTTGAACATGAAATTTAACCACAAGATGAAGCTTCTTAAAAGGTCAGTGGGGTGGAGAATAGTAATTGTTCCAGCTGAGCAACTCTCCACGATATATTTTTGATGCAATGACTAATTATTGTGATTATTTTCATCAGCAAAGGCTCCTCCAGAGCCAAACATACTCATTTTCTCTTTTCCTCCCTAAAAAAGGATTTCAAGCCTTGGAAGAATTCCATATGTCTTCTACCTATACTTGGGAAGCAGGCTCTTGGATGTCTCCACAAATGGCAAGCTACCTTTCCTCTCCCTGCTCTTCTGTCTATGATGCAGTATTTCTCTCTTCTTTGTACCTGCTCTAAAAAGCCAGCCTGAGTTTAATGAAAACAGTCGGCATCTGAGTTGATAATATCCTCATCCACTCTATGAGGCCTTCTGTCAAATAACCGTGCACATAGCCTGGGCCAGTCAGCTACCGTTTAGTATAATGAGCTGACATCATTTCAGTAGAAAGAAGTGGTAAGTGTGGAAACTGTAGGTTTTTCGAGATTATTTTTAGTCCCTGAAAAATTATTGTCCACAGTGTCATAGTTTTATACCAAATGAGCATTTATCCAGAGAACTTGCAGAAGAGAGAGTGGCTTGGGAGCTGACACACCCACGGTGCATAGGGGTTTGAAGACTAGAATATCTAATAATTAGATATAAATTTCACTTGTAACCCCATCGCCATAATAATTGCTTAAATTCCTATAATTTCTTAGATTTTTCAGGGGGGTCCACACATACTCTTGTCTGCTCTTTGTGTATCTTGAGGTGACATACCTATTGAATTTGAAACCAAATGAAAATAAGCTAAAAAACGTATCACTCAAGACATGATCTCTGAAGAACGGTGCAGGTTTGCCAACTGTAAGCTGTCTCCATTACCACACAGACAAACATGAAGATTGGGCCTTCAAAAGCAAAATAAAGAAGAGATGGCAGAAGGGATGGAGACCTGGGGGGCTCAGTCGGTTGAGCTTCCAACTTCCGCTCAGGTCATGATCTTGCGGTTTGTGGGTTTGAGCCACATCGGGCTCTGTGCTGACAGCTCGGAGCCTGGAGCCTGCTTTGGATTCTGTCTCCCCCTCTCTCTCTGCCCCTCCCCTGCTCACGTTCTGTCTCTGTCTCTCCAAAATAAATAAATGTTTAAAAAATTGTTTAAAAAAAGAAGAGATCGGGGAGATATCAACCAGATTGACAGATTCTGTCTCTTTCTATTTCTTCCCAAACTTTAATTAAGAAGGAAAAAAAAACTGTCTTGGCCTGTCTGGTGTTTGAATTCATGTTGTGGAATTCATCGCGTTGTTTGAGCTCGTGGTATTATTGTCTGTTATTCAGTCAAGCAAATATGTGATTAATTTGATTTTTCAGGCTTTGAACGAAATCTTTGGCAGTTTAAAATGCCTAATGAGTGAAAGATTTGGGGACCATCTCTATTTTCACGTGAATTATTTCTGAGGATAATCATGCACAGGAACCAAACTTGGTTTACCAAGTTTGTTAAGTACCTCTAAACACAATGTGTTCATTTGGGCAACGATTTCAAAATGCAGAACTCAGGAGTTTTATAACATTGGGACAGGGCGGAAAATCAGTGACCGGGGGACGTTAAGCTATCTGCCCATTCAGAAAAAATGTGTGAAACTAGACAGAGAATTTATGAGCACAGATCTCAGAAAGTTGGGTTTAAAATGGCACTGGAACTTGCTAATATCTCAGAGATGACTCTAAATGTCAACATATTTTATACTGTCTTCACGCATAATATCTCACCTTATACTCAAATTATGGCTATTTAACGCGTAACAACTTGTAGTTTTGAAATATCTTCGGTCTTATCTAACGATATAACAAAGATCCGCCACTGTGAGTTTCCTTGCAGGCATTTGGGAAACAATCCCAAAGTAGGGTCTTCATCTTTGACCGCATAGAATGTCTTCATGGAATGGTTATAACGGTAATTATTTATATTTATTGTATTTTCCCACAAGTGCTTTCAATACATATTTCACATTTCATTACTGCATGTCACAGTGTAGCATCATTAACAGAAATACTTATTATAGCACAAGCGCTAAGTATCTCCATAAAATGGGAAGTCCACTTGAAACTGCACCTTGAGAAGAACTATTTTCCTACATCTCTCTACATACCACCTTGCATTACTCAGTTGTTTTCCATTTTAACAGTAGTTGGTTTTCATAAGATCTTAAAGCTGGGAGGTCTGTTAGTTGGAAGGGTTGTGTTCAGCTACCAGCCACAGGAAGCTTGACAAACAGTAGCTCCAACAAGTAGGGCATTTACTGGGCCCTGACACCTTCTGTCCATCCTCTTTAGCGAATGGCCTTTGTCTTCATCATCATTGCTGCCCATCGGGCTTCCCGTTTTCCTTGCACGATGGGAGAGAAAGGATACATGCAGGACAACAGGCCGGAGGCCTTACTGGTGGGCCAGCTGACTCTTTGTTGATAGAGATTTAATTCACATTCCATAAAATTCATCCGTTTAAAATGTATAAATCACTGGTTTTTAGTATATTCAGAAGGTTGTGCAATCATCACCATGATCTAATTCCAGAACTATTCCATCTTTTCCAGAAGAAACCCGTACCCGTTAGCAGCCAGTCCCCATTCCCCGCCCCTTCCCCAGACCCTGGCAACCACCATCCCTTTTCTTTCTCTCTGCCTTTTCTGGACATTTCATATAAATGGAACCATACTGTATGTGGCCCTTTGTGTCTGGCCTCTTTCACTGAGCATAATATTTTCAAGGTCCATCCACTGAAGGGAAGTATCGGTACTCCATTCTCATTTATGATTGAATAATATTCTACTATATGGATATAATAGAGTGATAAATGGACACTTGGGTTGTTTCCACTTTGAGCTATTATCAATAATGCTGCTATGAATATTTTGTGTACAAGTTTTCATGTAAACTCATGGTAACTCTGTGTTTTCGCTCTTTGAGGAACTGCCGAACTGTTTTCCAAAGTGGCTGCACCACTTTACATTCCCAGCAGCAGCGTACAAGGGTTCCAATGAGTCTTTCTCTTTTATTTTTCTTATGTTTTTAAGACATAGAGAGACAGAGTGCAGGCAGGGGAAGGACAGAGAGAGAGGGAGACACAGAATACAAAGCAGGCTTCAGGCTCTGAGCTGTCGGCACAGAGCCTGACACGGGCCTCGAACCTACTGCGGGATTGTGACCTAAGCTGAAGTCAGACACTTAACGGAAAGACTCCCTCAATCTTTCTCTATTAAAAACTTGTCTCAAAAGATTCCCGCACCTCTCCCTTCTGCAAACATCTCACTGGCCAGAACTGGGTCATATGGCCCCTCCTATCTTCAACTGAGCCTGGGAAAGCCGGCATTCCAGCCTCTATTGTAGAGAAGGAAAAGGAGGTTTGCATCTTTGTCTGCTTTGGAAGTGATCCTGGTCATCTTCTCTGGTAGGAAATCCCCTTTTCAAAACCCCCGAACAAGGGGCATCCCGCCTCTGCTTGAACCCTGATGCTGATAACTGTTATCTCCAAGGGGAGTCTCCACCTCACATTTGAATGGATCTAATTACTAACTCTTGTGTACTGAGTACCATATCTGATATTTTCTTTTCAGGAAGAACAAAACAAAGGGAATAGGGGAATGGAAGTGAAATAGAGTCATTAATAATGCAAATGTGATGTTCCAACTATTATTGCCTAGCTCACAGGAGGGCTCAGTAATTGTCTTCCTCCTTTCCACCCCTACCCCACCCCTCCATTCCCTTCTTACCTCTGTAATGGGATGGGTAGGAGGATACGTTTTGTTGTTCTGTTAAATTATACATTTCTAGGACATCAGGGATGGTGTTGTCTAATTGAATTCAGTCCACACCTGCTACAACTTAAAGCGTATATGAGCATTAAGACGCTTTTTTTCCTATGGAAGAGAGGGAAGACAATGGATGCAGAAGACACCACTCACAGACCTCGCCATTGGATCATACGCATGCTGGGTGCTTAATGAGCTGCTGAATAATATAACACTTCTTTGGTTCTTTGGCTGCCTCATGATTAAATCCTATAAATATTTATGATTTATTACTGATGCTTTGGATAGATTAGGCTTTGGAAGGCTCTTGGATCACATCGATTCTAAAGGAAAATAAAAAAGAATAAAAACTATATTAAAGCTGCTTATTGACAATACTGCTCACACGGGTTATGTAATTTTTCAGAAGCTGGTGGAGGTATAGTTATTCAGCTGCAATGCCATTTAAATGGTTTCCTTTATGGTTGCTAATATATTTCTCATAAGAATATATTTCTAATAAATGGGGTTAAAGCTATCACTTTCTACCAAGAACATACTCACCTTTGAAGGTTCCAGTCACGCCGCAAGAACCAAGACTCAGCGTTATGTTGACTGCAAGTGTATGCCAGCCAGGGTCCGATTCCTGGGGCTCTTTCCCCCAAAGTCAGGAGACATGTCTGTGGGAACCAAGGCGTGAAAGTGTCCGCACCTCCAGCAACAGCTGTGTCTAATGACTCACTTGCAAAACTTTTTGCTCCCCATTTCCGTGGTTCTACTGTTCTAGAGGATTAGCACCTGAGAAACTAGCATTTGCAGAAGATGCATGGTAGTGATTCGTGGGAAGCTGGAGTGTGGACTCTGAATTCACATGACTGGGTCTGATCCCTAACTCCATAGAGCTTCATGGCCCCTTAGCCAGTTATATAATCTCTCTGGGCTTCAGTTTCTCTGTGGAGTTACCGTGAAGATTGAATGAAGAAATATATGTGAAGCACTTACTGATAGCAAGTGCTCAATTAAATGTCAGGTTTATGATCTCCATCAATAGGAATCATAAACAAGCCTCCAGAATTACAATAATACCTAAGAACAGAGCAGAGATCCCTGAACATCGCACTAGATAGCTTATTGCTCAGACAGGAGGAAAATGTAGTGTATAAAGAAAAAGAGGAGCATTAAAATGTTCTTCCTGAAACTGATTCTGTACCCTGCTATGTGTATGCAGAAAATTACTGAGTTTGACCTTTTCACATATCTCATCTCATTACATCCTAATATCTATCATTCAAGATTCTAGTTATGCTCTCCATTTAAAAAACTTTTTTTAACGTTTATTTTTGAGAGACAGAATGTGAATGGGGGAGGGACAGAGAGAGAGGGAGACACAGAATCTGAAACAGGCTCCAGGCTCTGAGCTGTCAGCACAGAGCCTGACATGGGACTCGAACCTACGATCCATGAGATCATGACCTGAGCCAACATTGGTCACTTACCCAGTTGAGTCACCAAGGCATGCCTATTCTCGCCATTTTAGTATAAATATGAGGAAGACATGTCCTTGAGGGATGAAATGATTTGCCCAAGAGCACAAAACTAAGCCACAGAGCCAAGATTTGAACCCAGGTCTTTCAATCAATCATTTTATACAGAGTGACAGCAAGGATGCATTTTTGTTTTGTTTGGCTGTAAGAAAAGGGAAGACAAATTTGGAAGTGGAGGAGAGGAGGAATGGAAAAGAGCACCTTTGTATCATTCTCAGTGAAGGTCAAGGATGGGGTATCTTCGAAGAATGGTCCCCCAGCCTTCCTGCGGTCCAGATATTAGTCACGTGGTTGCAAAGCAGATCTCTTTTTTCCTGGGTTTCCCAAACTACTTTTAAGTATAGAGTTCCACTGATTGTGAGTCACAAAGGCAGGGCACTCAAACAAAATGACAGCTTCTTTTTACCCGATAGGTGTAGCCCGAGCAGAGTCTAAGAAATCTTTGCCTTGCAGACTGAAGTATTATACTAATGGATTTACTCACACTTTTAAGTGGAGGATAAAAATTTCACAATTTCTAATATGTTAATACTAATGGAGAGAGCAAAAGACAATTGGAAATGTGTGACTGACACAGCTCAGTGCTCTTTGCGAGCTAACGAAGTCTCTCCTGCATGCAAAGCCGCCCCGTGTACCAAGGCTGAGGTCAGATACTCGTGTCGCTGAGGGAATGTCATCTATTTCCTTACTTGAGAAAGGATACTTAATACCCCGTCATTCCCATATCTCCCTAGTTTTGCCTCAGACAAAAAGGAATTAGATAATCATGTCATACACCAAAGGGAGAACATTTATAATACCCACGAGGGTATAATCCTTTCAGAACTGAATGGAAGGCCACTCGGTCTCTGTGAAACATGAAGCCAGAACTGGAGGGAACAAAAAAGCTAGCAAAACCAACCTGGCTTTTCTATATTGCGTGAAAGGGCCCCTGGGTGCAAGTTCATAATTGTTCCAATAGGGGATGTCTATGGTGACGAGTAGTATTACTAAACATTTCATACCTGCCATGTCTATCATATATCTCTTTTGCTCTATCTACTAAACACTCTATCTGGTTTACTCCTGCAAACAGGACCATGAGGTAGAAAATATTATCCTCATTTAAGATATGGAAACTGAGGTTTGAAGAAGACATGGAACTAACTCCAGGTCACACAGACACTAAATGGCACAGGAGAGACTCAAATCCAGGGCCCTCCGTTACCTATGCCCAGACTCTTGTCAATTTTCTACATCTCCTCCTTTCTTCAGAATGTGAAACACCATCCCCCACCTTTTATCATTGAGAAGTAGAATAGTTTTCTATTGCTACATAATAAATTACTGGAAACATTTCAGGGGCTGACGACAACACACACTTATCTGTAAGTCAGGAACCTGGGTATGACTCAGCTGTTTCCCACATGATTGCAATCCGGGTGTCGGCCAGGGTTGGGGTCTCAGCTGGGGCTTGACTGGGGAAGGGCCTGGGTCCAACCTCACATAGGTATTGGCAGCATGCAGCTACTTGCAGGTTGTTGGACCGAAGGTCTCAACTCCTGAGGGCCTCTATCAACCAGAGGCTGCCCTTAGTTTCTTGCTACCTGGGTCTCATGTGGCAGCACACTTGATCAAAGCCTCTGAGAGAGAGAGAGTTTGCTAGCGAGATGGAAGTTACAGTCTTATATAACAGAATCACAATAGTGACATTCCACCACCTTTGCCATATTCTGTTGCTTAGAAGCAAGTCACAGGTCCTGCCCACACTCAAGGGGAGAGGGTTGCACAGGGAAGTGAAGAATAGGAGGTATGGGGGGGATACATCTTAGAGTCTATTAGCCACAGAAAGGTGTCCAATCTTCCATTGTTCCCTTTCTATCTCCACCGACTCCACAAACTTGTCATAAAGCTCCTTATCCAGAGCCAGAGAAAGGTTTATAATTTTTAAAAATGTATTTTAGGGGCACCTGGGTGGCTCAGTCAGTTAAGTGTCCGACTTTGGCTCAGGTCATGATCTCGCGGTTTGTGGGTTTGAGCCCTGCGTCAGGCTCTGTGCTGACAGCTCAGAGCCTGTTTCAGATTCTGTGTCTCCCTCTCTCTCTGACCCTCCCCTGCTCATGCTCTCTCTCTCTCTCTCTCTAAGAAATAAAACATTCAAAAATTTTTTCAAACATATTTTAAAATCCAACCTGGGATGTTCATCTCATCCTGGTTGTTAAATACATTATTATTTATTTCTTAAGACATAGACCTTAATTCTTTTTTTTTTTTGAAATACTATTTATTTTTATATACTCTAAAGTTTTTTTTTTAATAGTTTATTGTCAAATTAGTTTCCACATAACACTCAGTGCTCATCCCCACAAGTGTCCTCCTCCATGCCCATCCCCCCCTCCCCCCACATCCATCAGTCCTCAGTTTTTGTCAGCATTCAAGAGTCTCTCATGGTTTGCTTCTCTCCCTTTCCCCCACCATTTCCGCCCTTCTTCTCCCCCTTGTTCCTCCGTCAAGTTCCTCCTAATCCTCCTATACGTGCAAACATATGATATTTGTCCTTCTCTGCCTGACTTATTTCGCTCAGCATAACACCCTCAAGGTCCATCCATGTTGCTACACATGGCCAGATTTCATTGTTTCTCATTGCCATGTAGTATTCCATGGTATAGATAAACCACATCTTCTTGATCCATTCATCTGTTGATGGACACTTAGGCTCTTTCCATGTTTTAGCTATTGTGGAGAGTGCTGCTATGAACATTGGGACATAGACCTTAATTCTTATTAGGTGCATTATCATCTTGCTTCTCAGAAGCAAGATGGGACCCCAGGGAAGTGTGCATTTAGTGGGATTAGCAGGGTCATGAAATAAATCTACAACATCAGTTCTAAACCCTGTGCGTGAGCTCTGGCGGACCCTCCTAGTCACGCAAAGGTTGCCTGTGTGGGCACTGCAAACAGAGAAGTCCTACAGAAATGTTCTAGCATGAAGCTTCTGGAGGACTAAAGGTGCAAGCTTACAGTAAATAGACAACAGAAACCATACAATGTGAAATTGGTTGTGGAGAATGTAATTATCATTGCTTTTCAATGTCTCAAACCCGGTTGTGCCATTAGAATGTAGCCTTCCAAATTACAGCAGCTTAAAAAAAACCTTTTCATCACTATCACCACATACATATGTCTGTGTGTATATATATGTATGCATGACACCCAAAATTTAGCACTATGAATTCTCACTGCTGCTGCGAAGCCGTGTTTTTTCTCAACCCTCTTGACGTACACTGCATCCAAAAGAGGCTCTGGAAGATTTCCAGAGCCCAGTTACACCGGGGGGATGCCAACCCACCCATCTTCCATCTCCCTATAATTTCTTCAATCACTTCAGCATAGAGTGACATTGGTTTACCAAGGAAAAGCTAACAGATTTTTTTCTATAAATAACTGGTTGGCTGTGCTGTGGTGCCAATTTATATAATAGAACTCATGCTTAAATAATAAGGTAACAGCTTTGGACTGTGAATTTTAAAATGTTTTATTGAAATGTAGACTGATTAACAGGCAAGATTCTTCTTCTAATTATTTTAATTATAGGCTCTTAATGACAAGAAGCCGTAGAAATAAAAACACGTTAAAATTACATTTTTAATGAACTGGCACCTAGAAGCCCTAACTTCTCCAGAGCAAAGTAGGGCTAATCTATTGTTACCTGGAAACAGTGCATGTGATCATGGAGGTTAAGAAGATGTTCGTTGGGGGAATAGGATTATTTGTGACCCAATTTCTCTGAATGCAAGGAGGATAAAGCAGTCATATAGTGTGGTAAAAAGGACATGAGCTCAGAGTCAAGAGGATGATTTCCAATTCTGGTTCTGTTAAGCTGCTTGGGTATCTGTCCATTTTACCCCTCTTGGCCACCATCTTTTCACGTGTAAAACATGGAAGTCTTAGCTAAGGGGCTCTTATAATGATATATATCATATGTGTGTTATACATGATTATAATTCCATGATTTAATTGCTCCATTATGAAGAGTGAGACTTTTAGGGAAAATAAATTGACCATATCTGTCACTAAATATGAATTCATACGTACACACAGTGATGTCAGCTTTTAGGACATGGACAGGGCTTTACATGGATTTTTAAAAAATGTTTACTTATTTATTTTGAGAGAGAGAGCTGGGGAGGGGCAGAGAGAGAGGGAGAGAAAGAATCTCAAGCAGGCTCTGCATTGTCAGCACAGAGCCCAATGTGAGGCTCGATCTCATGGTTTGTGAGATTATGACCTGAGCCAAAATCAAGAGTCAGACATTTAACCCACTGAGCCACCTGGGTGCTCCTAAAGCACTGTACCACTGGTCCATGTACCATGGACACGTGGGCAGGGAAGAGGGCAATAGAGAAAGGATAGTATTTGTCCATCTACCCATTCAGTCATTCATGTCCTCAGCAAATATTTATTTGCTTCCATCAGAGAAGGTCTCTGTGATACAGTAATATTTGAAGAGAAATCTAAAGAGAATGAGAAAATGAGCCATACAGATTATCTTGGGGGAAAAGCATTTCAAACAGAAGAGGAAGTGCAGAGGCTCTAAGGTAGGAATGGGCTTGTTTTGTTCAAGGGTTAGCAAGGAGGCCAGTATGGCAAAAGCGAAGTAAGCAAGGAAGAGAGCAGTAAGAGGCGAAGTCGTAGAGCCAGTAAGGAGCTGGTCATGTAAGGCATTTCAGAAAAAACCTATTCTGTGCGGCATTAGCTATACACTGTTATCTGTCTTTAAGTCCAAAAAATTACCAGCCAGTCTCCAGTGAATATGTCTTATCTGCCACCCTCTATATTCTCTTTTCCGGGAATTTTTATTAGGGCCATGCTGGAGTTTTTCTATCTACTTTCTGTGTTTTCTAACTGGCATCTCATAGTTGTTTTTTTTCAAAGTTTTTATTTAAATTCCAGTTAGCTAACATACAGTATAATATTAGTTTCAAGTGTGCAATATAGTGATTCAACAATTCCATGCAACACCTGGTGCTCATCATGACAAGCCCACTCCTTAATCCCTACCATGTATGTAACCCATCCCCCACCCCATCCCCTCTAGTAACCACCAATTTGTTCTCTGAGTCTGTTTCTTGGTTGGCCTTGGCATCTCATGGTTTTAATCTCTTTATCATTCTATGCTGTTTTCTACGAGAGTTTCCTAGTGGTATTTTCTCTTCTTCAGTTATCTGTTTAAATATGTCCAGTCTAGGTACATAGTTATTCATTATGATTTCTTTTCAAATTTGTTTCTTTATTTTGAGAGAAAGAGACAGGAGAGAGAGTGGGGGAGGGGCAGAGAGGGAAAGAGAGAGAATCCCAAGCAGGCTCTGCATTGTCACTGTGAATCCTGACAGGGGGCTCAAACTCATGAACTGTGAGATCATGATCTGAACTGAAGTCAAGAGGGTTTTTTTTTGTTTTTGTTTTTGCTTTTGTTTTTACCAAACACAATACTGTAAGCAAGGCTGAAACCATTGCTTCTAAGGGTGAACGCAGGCACAGGCTATAAAATATCAGTATCTGGTGTGGTAACAGAGACCAAATATGTCTTGTAAGGGGCAGGAGACAGAGCTGGCTTTACTGGTGAATCTGGTGCTTTTGTGGACTTCCCTACCCATGAAAGGAAAATGATAGAAAGGATTCATTTTACCCCCACTTGGAGCAGTGGAGGCTCTGAGGCTGAGTGTCTTGAAAGGTTGGAAATAATGAATCTCATTTTGAAGCAAGAATATGTGCCAACCAGCCCCCTGGGTTGGTAACAGAATCTTTTTCAATTTCAATGGGATAGACACTTTTGAACTGCTAGGAAGGAAGGAAGGAAGGAAGGAGAAAAAAGAGACCTACACTAGGGCCTGGGGGACCGGGATAAAGTAGCCACAAAATTGTCAGAGCCTGGGGGAACAAAGAGAGAGAAACAATAAAACCTCCTAGCCACCACGAGCCTTCAAACCAAAACCCGAAACACATGGAGAAAACTAAGACAAAAATATAAATAGGAGATAAAATTTAACCCAGATGAAATGGAATAGAAATAAGAGATTGATAGGAAAAAGTCTTTTTAAAGGTATGGGTATGATCCTCAAAGAGATTAAGGGAAGAATAGATCTCATAAAGAATGAGAAAAGCTGAAACAAAATAACCAGATGAAAAAGAACAGCTGGATATAAAAGCATAACTAATCAGAAATCCTGGGCATCATAACTGCAATCGTTGAAATAAAAGTCAGAATGAGGGGCACTGTGCTCAGTCAGTTGCGTGTCTGATTCTTGATTTGGCTCTGGTCGTGGTCCCAGGGTCGTGGGATGGAGCCCTGTGTTGGGCTCTGGGCAGAACATGGAGCCTGCTTAAGATTCTCTCTCTCTCCTTCCATCCCTCCCCCTAGCTCACGCTCTCTCTCTCTCTCAAATAAATTTTTAAAAATGCAAAATGATAAAAACAACAACCACTTAATTTCTTTTTTTTTTGGTAAAAAAATTGTTATTGTTTTGTTTTGTTTTTGAGCACGGCCATTTTGCATTTGGGTTTCTTTTCAAGTACGCTGGTCTACAGTCATGCATGTGGTGCCCTGGGACAGGCTGTGGACCCACAGGTGTGAACTTATGTGCCATCTTTACTAGAAATCCCTTCAGAAGGGTTTGAGACACAAGATAGACCTTAAAGAACTCATAGTCCCTGTGTTCCCTCAGTGAAAATAGAATCCCAGACCTGAAGTCAGGAATGTGCAGGACACATGTAGGGAAATGGGTGGAAACCAATCGGCCAGAGACACCAATGGCAGTTTTGGCATAGGGATCCCAGACCCAAGGTTACACATCCTCTGTATGTGCTCCTGTAACAAACTCTATGTCACACTTATAAGTCTTTTTTTTTTTTAAGAGAGAGAGAGCTCTCACGCATTCAGGGAAGGTGCAGAAAGAGAGAGAGAGAATCCCAAGTAGGCTCTGCCCTGTCAGTGTGGAGTCAGATGCAGGGCCCAAACCCATGAACTGGGAGATCATGACCGAAGCTGAAGTCAGACGCTTAACCTGCTGAGCCACCCAGGTGCCCCGCTTATCAGTTCTTTATAGCTACCTGAAGGCGGAAAGAACCACTGTTTATCTTGTTCACCACCATGCCCTCTCTACCTTGTACAGGGCTTGGCACATAGTAGGCACTCAACAAACATGTGTAGAATCAGTGAATAAATATTGGGTAGACAAGTTAGGGTAAGAAAAGAAGTATTGGTCACATGTAACTTCATCAAAGGTTAAGCATTTATTTTTTTTTTCTCTTCAGCTAATCAAAATCCTGCCCCTCCTATCTTCTATCGGTATCTCATAATCCATCACCCATTCTCAAAACTTCAATAAAGACGCTTCACTTAAGTCTCCAACTGGTAAAAGTCTCCAACTTCCAGGCACAAAATAAAAGTATTTTCAATTTTCACCTCAGAAGCCTCTCTGCTGTGTGTCCCCAACTTGGGCTTTGGCGACACCATGCTGCCCTGTCTGGAGCCTTTGTGGTGGCCGCCTGATTGGACAGCTGAAGATGCAAATACCTGGTAATCACCGAGCGTTTGACCCAGAGCCTGAACAGAGAGTGACCTGCCCAAGGCTGTGTTTTAGAAAATCGGGTGTGAATGTGAAGACAAGGTCAACTGGATGAGGGCAAGACTGGGAGCAGGGGAGAGTCTAGACAATGGCACCTGACTTACCCTTACAGATCTTGATGTACAGGTCTTGGTGTTCAAGTGCACAGCCTAGGGATTCTTTAGCTTTGTTTAGTTTTTTTGTGTTTTGTTTTTGCTTTTTTAGCTTTTCTTCCTAGGACAAGAACCCCAGTGACATGAGTTCTTGCATAGCTCTTGCCAGTCTCCCTCTGTAGCACTAGGTCTCTTCTCAGAGACCCCAGTCTGCTGTCTGGGGCACTGGTTGCACATGAGTGAGAATGACCAACTCCCTCTCTACCTCTTCTACATGCCCTTCCTGCTGCCTTCCCTGGGACTTCTGAAACTAGGCCTAACTGAGCTACCAGATTCCTTATAAATCCTCACCCCTGCTTTCTGGGTCCAGCCCCTTCTTACCCCAGAGTGTCTGGTAGCTACTGCTTGGCACTGCCTCCCTGCTGGTTCTGTTCCTGATTCCTGAGGACCATGATGCCTTGCACACCTTGCCTGTTTGGGGCTGGAACAGAATGCGGTGAGTGGGGCTTGTTGGACTCCAGTCCTAGAAAAGCTAGAGTGGCAAGCAGGTTGTCTAAACAATGTCTCTGGCAGAGAGTTCTTGAGGTAGAAACCCATTAACAATATTGGGGACACAAGGAAATGGTGTTTTAAATAACACAGAATGCTAGTTATCCATGTAGTCAGATGACTTGATGGTTGCCTCCATAAAGCTAGGTTGTAGCTCCAGAAATATCTACTGTCTGAGGTTAGGACTGGTCATATATTTAATTTTTTTAAATGTTTATTTATTTTTTTAGAGAGAGAGAGGGAGGGAGAAAGAGAACACAAGCAAGGGAGGGGCAGAGAGAGAGAGAAAGACAGAATATGAAGCAGGCTCCAGGCTCTGAGCTATCAGCACACAGCCTGACACGGGGCTTGAATTCACAAACTGGGAGATCATGACCTGAGCCGAAGTTGGATGCTTAGCCGAATGAGCCACCCCGGGTGCCCCAAGACTAGTTATATTAACAAAGGTAAGGGCTTAGCTTGTAAGTAGGGATCTAAACAGCTAACTCTCTCAATAGGTGCGAACAGCAGAGTTAGGAACCAAACACAGCATGCAGGGGGCCTTGCATATGCCAGTACCTGTATATACATGCTTAATATAGCAATACAGCTCATAGATGTAGTAATAGAACTCATATTCGGTTTTATATACCCAACTGTGTTAAAGGCACAAACATTATGACTCAGAATCTAAAGATCTCTTCTCTCTGTAGGTGCTGTCTTCTTCTAAAATTATTGACCTGTAATAGTGGTGTTCTTTTTTCAGCTCCCTGAATTACTTGAGAGCTTTTCCCCTAGGGGCTGGCTAGGGATATTATGGACCACCTTTAAAGGCAGTAGTCAACAAATGACTCACCTAAGATGAAGTTGTTTCTTTCAACAGCCCATCTAGTGGAAGCCCCAATTCTCTGCACTCAAATGTCTACTTACCTTCTGTCTCTGTTCCTTCCTCTCTTTCATGACCTGGGTTGCCGTGTCTACCCCTTGGTTACCTGACTGACCCCTTTCCCTCTCTCCATTTCTCCCCACTATCTCTTTTAATTTTATTAATACGCCCAAGGGCAGTTGGGTACCTGCCCATGGGCTATGCAACAGCCTTGGGGGAGGGCGGTGCTGGGAGCCAGGAGTGGGAGGGAACAGCTATGACCCCGGGCTCTGTTGGGACGAATATCAGCACCTTTGCTTAACCTGCTGTTCAGAAGACACCTGAGGACGGTGGCTTTTTATTGCTGCTGCCTCCTGAAGCATTCGTGGAGCTTGGGTATTTCAACTCATTGAGGTAATTGATTCATCATCTGGTTCAAATCCCCGAATTTCCCGGGTTGATGATACAATCCATTAAAAAAGCAGGAAGTTGGCTCTGCGACAAGAAACTGACAGTGATGTCGTGTTCTTTTAGACTAACCTCATTGTGAATTCCAAGTCCAAAAATCGCTTCCACTCTTCCTGGCTCTGGGCTTCACCTGCCTCATTTAGTTTCCTTTGAATCTGACTGCATGAGTTGGTTGCATTCTACATTCGCATAGAAATTTTTCTCCTTGACATGGGCTTGAATGTGGCCTGAAAGGGAGATGCGCTTTTCCTCCCTCTCTCCCTCCTCTCCTCTGCCCTCTCCTCACTTTCCACTCTCTGCCTCCCAGTGCCGGGTCACTTATGGGCTTCTAAAGACATCCTGGCTATTTCAGGAAGTGCTATTCTTACAAACCAAAATGATTTAGTTGCTTTAGAAAGAGAGAGAGAGAGAGAGAAACAGAGAGAGAGAGAGAGAGAGAACCATGGTTCATTGACTCCTCTTCAGTTGTTCTCTCCTCCAAAAGTGCCAGACCCTGGGCTAGCTGCTGGGCTTGTNGTATATTTTAGGGTAAAATTTCCCCAGCCTCCTGTGCTAACTTTCTCCACTTGGTACTCAGCAGCCATTCATTGTGCAGGTAGTTAATTAACAATGGCCACAGCAGAGCCCTTTATTGGAAACTTGGTATCTGGGACAAGAGGTAGGTGGGAAAACCCCAAGATAGTACCTGTGTGAATGCAGCATGGGGCAAAGTGTGCATTTGTGTTTCCTCTAGAGTATGCTTTCTGTGTAACCAAATGACTCCCCCTGGCCTCTCTGAAGCTTTACTTTTCCATTCACTTCTTTTCAGTTGGAGAGTCTGTGAGGAAGTGCTTCTGAGTTGTCCTGCCTCCTGGCCCTTCCAACGTCATGTCAGTTCTGGCTTCAGCTGTGGTCTTCTTTATCTGCCCTCATAGTCTCTGAAGGGCCTTCCCCCCCTACCCCAGCCTTGAGGGTTTTGTGCCTTCCATGGGATTTTTATTCTCTCTGATTACTTTGTGTGCTCCTTTATTCATGTTCCGTGTGGTGTTACATCCTCCAGAAGAGACTGTGTGGTGTTTTCCTGCTTCTTCACATTGTGTGGGTTTGGGCGTTTTGGTTTCCCCTGGTTTTCCAAGTTCTGGGGGACATGGCCGCTTGGATTCCTAAGTGGACGTGGTTAGCGGTTCCCCATCTCCTCTGCTGGAGCCCCCGCTCTGGAGTTTGCCCCTCCCAATTGCTTCCTTGGGCCACCACATTCCTCCAAGGACCAAGTGACCCTCTATCTCATTCCCGCTGGTCACCTGTGCACTCCAAACCATACTAGGGACAATTTCAACTCAAGTTGAGTGTCAACTCATACTAATGCCAGGCCCTGCTGGTGATACAAAGATCAACAGGGTTCAGGCCTTAACCTTAAAGAGCTCCCATCTTGTGTGGGAAATATACACACAGACGCAGCAATTATACTTTGGTGATTGCTGAGGATTATGACAGCCGTATGCACAGGAGCTCTGAGAGCAGGCAGAAGCACAGGTGATTCTCCAGTGAAAACATGGGAAATAGAAGTTAGGTTTTAGAAAGAATACTCTTAAGTTTCAACGTATCAAAAATTCTGGTGTGTACGTGGAAATGGAATTGGGAGTGGGGGAGGAAGGGAAAGAGAGGCCTCCCGGAGAATGTGCTACCAGAGCACCTTGAATCGTGCACACACTGAACATTAAATAACGGAGGATGCACTTAGAGCACCCCCTAAAAAATAAGAACTTTCCAGAAAATTAAGGAAGGGAAGATTGGTATTGGTGGAGGAAAAACCAAATTGCAAAGGGCCAGCTGGTTCAGGGTGATGGGGGCATAATGGAGAGTGGAGGGCAATGTATGTGGAGAGGTGGGTGAGGTCAAGTGGGAGTGGGTAGGACCTCAGGGGAAGAGGCAAGTCCTGGGATGAAATGTGAGGACCAGGTGGATTTGGAGCAGTATTGACTCAGAGCAGCCAGAAGAAGACATGCTTTAAAGCAATGTGTTTTCTAACTCTTTTGGACTATGTCTCATAGACAAAAAAAATTTACATAGCAAACCAATATATGCACATTGAAAATGCACTCTCATAATGAACCATTTATCTTGATTTTTTTTCCTCCCTCACCTCTAAAAATGCTAGTCATGACTCTCTAAATTTATGACCTAAAGGGCAAGTCAAAGACTGTCCCCCTTTAGTCAAAGAGGGAAGCCAGGGTCAGCTCAGTTAGGGAAGCAACCAGCACAGAGAAAACCAGGACCTTAATCGAGAAAGAGATGGCAAGGCACCAAGTTTGGGATACAGGTGGTGAGGCCAGGAAGGTTTCTGGGAACCAGTTTTTACAGTGATGGCTGCCCAGCATGGGAGTGGGCTGGTTGGATGGAGATCCGGAAGATGGTGAAAGTCTTTATATGTTAAGTTAAAGATTTCTAGCTTTGTTGCAGAGGTGCTTAGAGGCATTGAAGAGTTTTAAATAGGTGTATCAGTTAGTTACTGCCGACTAACAAAGCACTCCAAAGCTTAGAGACTTAAAAGAACTCCAGATCATTTTTTACAACTCTTTTCACTGGTGAGACAGTTCTGCTGCTCTGGGCTGGGCTTACTATGCACTCGTAGGCAGTGGCAGGTTGGCTGGGCCTGTCTCATCTAATGACGTCCTTGCTGAAGACAACTAGGCTTTTCTATATGCATCTCCCACATCCCTCAGCAGGCTAGTGTGGGCGTGCTCTTGTGGCACTAGCAAGGGTCCAAGAGAGGAGGGAACATGCAAGTGCTTTTTCAAGTCTCTGTTGGCATCAAGTATGTCATTATCCCATTGGCCAAAGCAAGTCACACGCCGAGGCTTAGAGTCAGTGTGGGAAGGCACTATTTGGGGGTGGGGGTACAGAGAGGCATGAAATCAGCCTTCACAGTAAAGAAGGTATGAGGTCAGGTTTATGTCTGAGAAAGATCACATTGGCTGTCTGGATTAGAGGAAGGTATTGCTAAAGGCAAGGAGGCCAGATAGCAGAATATTTTAGTGATCCCGCTGAGAGATGATGGGTGCTCAAACAAAGGCAATAAGGTTGGGGAAAAGGGATAGCTGGAATTCTAGGGAGTCAAAAACTCATACTGTCTTCCCTCCTGAGTTCAGAATCAATTGAGAGACGGACATGTGGGTCCAACAGAAGAAAGCCCATCAGAGAATGTGGTTTTAAATCTTCTGCCAGAAGGGCTTTCTCAAACTCTCGGAACTGTTATTCTCCCTCTCTCAGCCTGGGCCTCCAGCCTCGGGACAGAGAAGAAAAGGGGATGAAACCTTACAGTCTTTAGTAGATTGGCTCTACCCAACCAAGAGATTCAACTGTCAGCCAGGACTTAGAGGGAAAGGCCAGGAACAATACCTAGTTGCAGGGGTCGTGAATGTTTCCTGTAAAGGGCTGGAGGGTAAATATTTTACACTTTGCTGGGCATTTTGTCTCTGTTGCAATTACTCAATTCTGCAAGGAGAGTAGGAAAGCAACTGTGGGCAATACATAAACACATGACTATGGCTGCATCCCAACTTTTTTATGGACTCTGAATTTTGCATTTTCATGTGTCACAAAATATTCATCTTTTGATTTATTTTCAGCAATAAAAAAATGTTAAAAGCCATTCTTAGCTCGTGGGTTGGATTTGCTTGCCAACCCCTGCCCTAGAGGAGGTCCTTCTGCAAGAAAATATGAATGATTCAAGAGGAAGGTGTTCCTTCTTATGTTAGTCAGGACCTCTGCGAGTGACATATTTAAACTGTGTACCTGTGGAAAATTTTTAAATGGTATTATTTACTTTTACTAAGGTGTGTGTGGGGTTTAGGGAAACTAACAAGGGACACCCAGGGGAGGCAACATTGGGAACTGCTACGATTTTCCAACCTGAGTCGTGAATGGCAAAGGAGAGAGTACATAGCAGACCCAGAGAAAAAGAGCTATACTGGAGAGTGCTGCTGGGCAGAAGCCATGGCCATTTGGTGGGGGGTCACATATAACCTGCGTCCATCTCAGGTTACAAATAGTCTGACTTCAGACTCCTGTACTTTGATCCACCTGTGGTGCTTCCCATTAGTCAAATGTTCAGTGGAAACCAGAGGGCAAGGGAGCAGGTTGATAAAACCCATATACCTGGAGGTGAGATTCCAGGCCAGGGGGAAGGTGAAGGATGGAGAGTGGGTCTGAAGAGATGGAGAAGGATGGAGAATGTCCAGCATGTTCCCAAACAGGAACCAACTGAAGGGATGGTAGAGAAGTATGGCTAAGAGAACTATCCCTTCCTCTCAAGGGCCTCAGCTCCTCACCTACAAAATGAGAAGGTAAGATGAAATAATCTTCAAGAGCCAATTCTAACATTTATTGGTTCTATAATAATGCTTTTGACATGCCTCACTGTGCTAAGGAAGGGGGGGGTCTAGAAAAGGAGGACCTTTCTTCCTTGATTTTTGGCATCAGACCCCGTTCCTTCGAAGGCCCTCATTCCAAGGTTATATACCAGTGTAACCATGACCTAATGAGCTGATGTTGTTGCTACATCATAGGAAATGACTTCTTTGATGAGCAGTTCAAGCCAAGTCGGGGGGGAGGGGCAAGGTGAGGAAACTGGGAGATGGGCCAGGATGGGAAGCTATTATAATTTATTAGTATCTCCTCTGTGCCAGACACTTTGCATATGGTAGTATGCATATGGTAGTGATCCTTTCCAAAACCATGTGAGGTAGTTTTTATGATCCCCAATTTGCTAGTGAAGAAACAGAATTTCAGAGAGGTTAATTAACTTGCCCAAGGCCGCACGGTTATTTGGGGGCTTATATCTTATAAGATATCTTATATCTTATTTTGGCTTAAATCTATCATCCTTTTCCCCAGCACATGGATATTTTGGCTCCCAGCTCTCACCAGGTAGGCAAACACCTTTCCAGTCTTCACAGGACTTGTGTCCTAACCCAGAATGGCCAGAGAAAGGTGGAACCTTCAAAATACCAGATGCATACTGGTCAAACAAAAGACAGCTGAGATGCTCACACAGGTATCTGGGCCCCCAAATCCCCTTCCTTTCTAAGTGTCAGCTTTCTTTTCTCCGGAGATGGTGGGCCAGTGCCTCTTCCCAGTACATTTTTTAAAAATTGAGGCAAAAGCCACATAAAATTAACCATTTTAAAGTGTGCAAGTCAGTGGCATTTAGTACACTCACAATGCTGCAATACTCTGGTTTCTCTTCAGATCACATAAATCTTTCACCTTTTACTAAAGATTTCTGTGGAGAGGAACAATGCTGCACAGTGACCACCTCTATCAAGTTCCAACCTCATAACACATCTTGTCTCATATCTGGTAGATGTTTATCTACCACACCGGACCTTTCATTTTTTGATGCCATGGTCTGAATCAGCCTCATGTACACAGTCTGAGAATATCTTGTCAATATTCTATGCCCTGCATATCTTAGTTGAATGGAATTCCAGATACCCTCTTCCCCATCTCTGCTCTGAGTAACACTTTGTTTAATAAATTTTTTTAATGTTTATTTTTATTTTTGAGAGAGAGGCGCAGAGAGGGGGGAGACAGAGGATCTGAAGTGGGCTCTGCACTGACAGTGCAGCGGCTTGAACCAGCAAACGGTGAGATCATGATCTGAACTGAAGGCAGATGCTTAGCCAACTAAGCCACCCAGGCGTCCCCTGAGCAATGCTTTAAAAGCTGGGTTTGGCATCAGAATCTAGGCCTTCTTCCTGCCATGTACCTTCATTACGCCATTGAATCAAAACAACAAGCTTCATGGTGAACTGGACTCCCTGTCCTATCTTACATTCTTTTCATCCCCTTTTTTGCTGGCTGCACATTGCTCATGTGGATATTAATTTGCATTAAGCTATCGTTAAATTTTCAACGTGCCTCCAAATTTATATGCTATTTCTAAGCGGACTACCACAAATCTGAATATTGAAACTCATTAAATAATTAATTTTTCTAGGATGGCTTCCACTTTGGAGAACAGTAAATTTTATAAATACAGAAATATGAACTAAGATCTTGGAAATGGAGCTGGATGATATGTGGACACTTTCAGTGTGGAATTATAAAAATATGAACACATAATGGTTTTTAAAATCACAATCTATTAATCAAGAGGTTTACTATTTAAAAAAAAATGATCCTACTCTGTTTTGTGTTTTCTGTAAATTATCAAATGGAAAGTAACCCTTCCAGTTATTGTTACAGAATGTTTTAGTCACCAGAAATACTATAAATTAGACCCAATCACCATAGGAAAGTTCTGGATTTTCTGCATTACATCTTTATGCAGTTTACATGCTATGCAGATCATGCTTCACTGAATATCATCTAACACATTTATTCTTCTTCAAAATTGGCTAAACACTGCCTTCTTTTCCACTAAATCAGTCCCCCTGCAAAGACAGATGTAAGAGTCCTTGTCAGACACGTGCTGTTGCTTCTTTGCTCCTCTTTGCCAAAATATATACGAGTGGATGATGCCAAAATACCTGTGGGGCGTCATTTTGTCAAAACCTAATTTAACATCTCGATGATGCTCAAGGTGTGTCAGAGGACAGATGAGAGACTGGAGGCCAAGCTTTCTGGAGGCGGAGGGAGGGAATGGAACACCCACATACGGGGACTGAATTCACTTAAATACCTATGACTTTTTTTTAATGTTTGTGGGAGAAATTAACCCAATCTGGGAATAGCACTTCTCATCTGTCATCACATTGTAACTATCATCACTACCTATTGGTATTATTGGAATAACTCCATTATTAAGATGTGTTGGAGGGCAGTCATTCTAAATCTCTGAACACCAATTATTCTGCTTTATAGGAAGGCACTGGTATAAACAGAGGATTATTTATATTCTTAAGACCAGATACACTGGCTCAGCAGCCATTTTGCAGAAACATAAGGGTTGTCACCTTAGAACTGGGTAAAGTGAGAAATAGGTTTGAATTTTCTTGAGCAATGGCCACAGCAATCCAAAAGTGCTCTCTGCAGGAGTAATTTAACTGGGAAAGAGTCCCAGAGCTCAATTAGGAAGCAATCCACCCCATCATCAACAATTCTTATATTGTAAGAACTGTAGAAGCCATGGCCATCCCCCAAGCCCTTCTGGATTCCCCGTTCATGACTTCGATGTCCAGAGGAAGGAAACTGATTCAAGAAGGAGTGGCCTGCAACAAGACTCCAAGTTTGGATGTCTGGGCCTGGGAGAGTTACCATTTCATGGACCGTCCCCCACCCCCCCATCCATTTGTCTCATGTGATGAAATAAGTAGCAGGACTTTGTGTCTAATAAATAACTGAGGCTCTATAGACACACAGTGTTCAAGTCCAACCCTTCTATGTTAGCCTAGTAAGGTAAACTTTCAAAATCTCACGTTTCTATTTTGATGAATAGAGATAAAATAAAACCTCACAGAATTGTTCAAGACTTAAAGAAAATCAACCAGTCATAGTGAAGTGCTCGGGGAGTGCTGGTTACTCTTAGCTGTCAGTTACTTTATTCTGTCCATACTTACTGGGACCGGGATGACCAACATGATTTATCTAACCAGTAATTTATTTAAACTTCTCCTACACTATATACAAGTTCGAAGATGTTTGTTGTTTGTTTGTTTGTTTGTTTGTTTTATAGACACAGAAACAGCATGAGCTGAAGACAGAGGCAGAGAAAGAGAGAACCCCAAGCAGGCTCCATACTCAGCACAGAGCCCAATACGGGGCTCAATCCCACAACCCTGGGATCATGACCTTAGCCAAAATCAGGAGTCAGGTGCTTAATCAACCGAGCCACCCAGGTGCCCTTCTTGTTCTACAGGTTCTCTGAAAAGGGCATGAAATGCAGTTGCCTATCAAATACCTGGCCAGATCCTATGCACAGGCCTAGACTCAGATGAAGTGTGCTTGGGTTTTACAACTGGGGTAATGCTTCAATGCACAGCCCATGCTCCCTTGGTGCTAATAGATCTCTAAGAGATTTATATCTCTGCTCTGTATCTATAAATCTCTGACAGATATTGTTCCTGGTAGGGAGTTTGTCTTGACACTTTCCCAGGTGAATCTCCTTTTTCAGTTAAAGATATGATGCAGATGTTTAATTAATGTGATACATTTTTACAGTAAGGGGCTGCCTCCCTGCACTCATGCCTTCGGCTGTGCCTTCCCACTCTGACTTGGGAAATCCAGTCACATGACTTGTTTGGCCAATGGAATATTTGCAAATTTGATACAAGCAGATGATGGAAACAAGCTTTCACATTAGGCTTGACTCTTCCTTGTTGCTGAGAACTCTTCCCGCACCATGTGAAGAAACCCAGGCTAGCCTGCTGGAGACCGTGACTTAGCCAACAGCCAGCAACAGCGTCCACGTATAAGCAGGGCACATGAGGTGGAGGTGACTGCAGCCCATGAATGACCCCAGGCACAAGAAGTCCCAGAAGAGACCAGCTGAGTCCGGCCCTAATTGCTGACCTAGGGAACAATGAACAAATAAAATGTTTGTTGGTTTAAGCCCTAAAAGTGCTGCGGTGGTTTGTCAACACAAGAGATAACAGATCTAGCAAATTAAAATTGAGAGACACAGTGGCAGACATTTTTGTCCTCTTGTCTGTGTTTCTAGCAAAGGCAAGATAGAATAAAGCATCTTATTAGGTGATAAAAGAATGTGATTCATTTATGGCAAATCTAGAGAGCCTACTTATTCGTTTTAATGGATTCTGGACAAATAAGAATAGAAGTGGCGCCCACGTAATTTCAAAAAGTATGGCAACAGAACCCTCATCTGAACAAAGTGAGAATTTTCAAGTGGCAGGAGAGAGACTTGCTGGCAGCAAGGACATGTCACACGCTCCTGGGAATAACTCCCTGACATCACACCGTGTCACAGCACCAATCCTTCCCCCTGACAGTTAACATGTGTGGTTACACAGGTGTTTTCAGCGGTTTTTGAAGAACATTGACTTTCATCTGATGAATGGATGTAACCAAGTGGTCGAGTAAAATCTGGAGACCCTGCTGAGAGGTATGGCTGCATTATCGATGACAAAGAAGCGAATGGGGAATTAACACTGAAAGAGTATGAAGGACTCAAAATAATGATGAGAAACAAAAGAAAAAAAAGCATCCAGAACAGAGAGATAGTAACGCCTCTGACTTGCATGTGGTTCTGACCCAACATCCAGATCGAAAATACTTGTCAATACTTGGCAAGTTTCCCAAACAAAAAACACAAGCCATGTGGGAAGGGAGCTGTGTTCTCAGATTAAGGTAGCACCAAAACTGTCAGGGTCGGAGGAGGGGGAGGTGAAAAATGAAATTTTTCAGGATGCAGTGGGGGAAGCCAAAACTCCATTAACATCCTCGCAGGAACCAGAAAGAAACATTTGTTAAACACTTGGTTCTGAAGGAGACACTGCAGGGATCTAAGCTTAATGCTGGTGGTTAAGAGAACGGGAGGGCAGAGAAAGGGATACAGATGGGGAAACACGTGGCTTCATCCAGCTTTCTTCAAACAATCGCAAACTATAATTATGTTTATTCTGCTGGGGGCTCCTTCTTGAAGTGAGGGGAGATTTTACCTGGGGGAGTGGTTCAAAGGTTGTTTTCAATTTTTAAATGTTTATTTACTTATTTTGAGAGAGAGAGGGAGCATGCGAGAGCATGAGAAGAGGAGGGGCAGAGAGAGAGGGAGAGCGAGAATCCCAAGCAGGCTCTGTGCTGTCAGCATAGAGCCCAAAGCGGGCCTCGATCCCATGACTCTAGGATGCAAAATCAAAAGTCAGACGCTTAACCTACTGAGCCACACAGGTGCTCCTGTTTTAAAATGTTACCTATATACTACAAATGGTAGTGAGGACACTTATTGTTCCTCCCCCCTCCCAAACCTCCCACCCACGACTCACTCTCCCTTCAAGGCAATTGAGGCAACTACCTATCCTCTCTACACAGACCATGTGCCTGGAGTGAAACAAAAGCTTCCACACTGACTCCCCAGGTCAGGCACCTGACCTAGGTTAAGCAACAGGTACATTCTAGCCGCAAGGCTGCTCACGTGACCCCACCGGAGCCCGTGAAATGCCCTAAGACGGATGGGATTGGGGCATGCACTGCCATTTTCTACAATGTGCGCTTGTGGTGGACAGCCAGATAAGGTGGATCATTGCTTGAGATCTGAATCCAGACACATCAGAAACCGCACTTGCCCCATGGATGTTTCATTTCTAGAAGCCAATAAATCCCATTTTTGCTTCCGTCACTTTATATTAGATGTTCTATCACTTGCAACCAAGAAAGTACTAACTAGGCATCCCTTATCAGGTTTTTCATCTATAAAATAGAGGAATTATCTTAGAAGATAATATCTGCAGCCTAGAATTCTGATTTTAGGAGAAAAATGGGAGAGGAGACGTCTTATAATATTCTGAAGCACTAGAGCTATTTCCAGATCAACTGCATTCCATGCTTGTGATCAATTCAATAAACATTTATAGAGTGCCCACTATACTTTAAGTACGTGTTATGTCTTCCCTTCCACCTTGCCATGGAAGGTAAATGCATAAATCACACTGAATGCCATTTATGTCATGGGTAGAAACGTGCCCTTGAGCATATTGCCACAGTGATTAGAATCTAGTAGCTGAAAAAGCAATTTGAGTAGAAAACCACCTTCTCATCTTTTAAATAGCATTTGTTGAACCTGTGTGAATTCAATCTGTACCTTGAGAAATATTTCCCGATCCTGTGTCTTTACTAGAGTTACGCAGGCATAAAATGTTGTCTTGCCAATTTTCTGTTAAGATGAACATACTGGGAATGCTTAGCGGCAACAAGTACGGAAAATGCCAAAGAAATTAATGGCTTTGTGCTGTTCTACTGAAACGTGTCCACTAATATTTAAAATTCCACGTCATGGGACATTATTCACATCTGCTGACCTAAGCTGGAAGGCCTGGATCTGCTGGGTGGATCAGCCCGTTTCCCAAGTCTCTCTCCATGGGACTTCTGTTTCTCCCTCCTGCTTTTCTCCCTCCCGCCACCCTTTCTCCTGCCTCACCCCCTAGTTTCCTGGGATTGAGAATGTTGCTCATAAGAGATCAGAAGAGGGTGATACATACAGAGCAGGTTATGGTTTGTCAGGATATATTTCATATTTCTTAGGTTAAAAATAAACAAACGTACTCAATATCCATGTCTCGCTTACAATAGTCATGTGAAGTCCATATTTGTCAGCCTGGAAATCCATAGTTCTCACTGTCTTTGAGGGAAACCTCACAGGGCCTTGGGCAACGTCCTCTCGGCCATACATCAATGTCACGTCGGAGGACCACAGTCAGAGCCCCACCCCCGCCCCTGTCACCCTGGCCCTCGTTGATGTCTGGCAGAGGAGGCAGAGAGTGGATGGCAACCAGGTCACACGCTGACCTACTCAAGGACCCCTGGCGTGTCCTTTGTACAGTCTTCTATCACTAGAAGCACCAGTACATGTAATATTCTTTGTTGCTGAAAATAAGGGCATGGTCTTGCACGGGGATTCATTCATTCATGTATTGTTTCATGCCTACTCTGTATGGTCATTTCATTTCTCCAGAAACATCTGCTAAGTACTCACTAGGTGCCAGGCACTGAGAGAGGTGCTAGAAATATTTAAGTCCTACCCAACCTCTCCTTACCAATGCCGTACAAGTGCATCTCACAACATCTGCCAGTAATCTCTTACCTACCGCACCCCAACAGCCAGGAATGACAACAGCAGGAGCAAGAGCCATAGCGACTGGCTTTTCCACCTGTGTCTCCCTACCTTCCTCTAACCTCTCAAGCTGAGTACCTCGGTCATTATTCTCAGTTCCTCATCCACCAGATCCAATGGTCTATCACGTCCCATTATTCATTCTCCTTCTTGACATGCCTCACATCAACGGGCCGCCCTCGCCCCCTTCCCCTGGCCTTCACCGAGGTCCTCGGAATCGCTTGACATCTCTCCCTCGGGTGTCTCCAATTAGAATTTATTCACGTGCTGGTGCCAGAGTTAATTTTCTAAAATACAAATCTGATTTGTACAAGTCACTTCTCACTTACAAGCCTCCCCTGGGTTCCTACTACCTTGTAGGATCAATCCCATCTTCCTCGCATAACCAGGTCTTCTCATCTGGGTGCTTCCTGTTTTCCAGCATCCTCCCGTGGAGTTCTCACCCACACATCTGCTCTCTGGCCTCACCTGGCCTGATACATATAGTTACATGCCTCTGGGCCTTTGAACATGTGTTCTCTGTTCCTCGAAGGCCCTTCTCTGCTAGGAGGGCTTTTATTTTCTACTCATCCTTCAAGAGTCAACTCAAGGGTCACTTGGTGAGGCCTGCTCTGGTTTCTTCAGGGAGTCAGTGCTACTCTCTGTGCTCCCAGAATCCTTGAGGCATATCTTCACTGCACCCATTTCATACTCAGTGGTGATGTTTGTTTCCATGTTGATCTACGCTATAAGCCTGTGAGCTTGCTACTGTAACTTGTTCCTCTCAGATTCCTAGCATGTAGTACAGTGCTGAGCTCACTGTGGGTGCTCAGGTGGTGCTGTGTGGGAGGCAGAGATGTATAACGCATATTCTCTGTCCATCCTCCTCTCATCAGAAAGGTGCAATAAGATATGTACATTTGTAAAAAATTAATTAGCAGTGTGTGATAATAAACAGAAGCTGGGGTGTGGCATAGTCTTACTGATTTAGGGGAGGAGAAGTATAGCTTGGGAATGGAAATCGAGGAAGGACTTGGTCTGGATCCTGTAGAGTTGCCATTCAGTATGGGGGGAGTGAGAAGAGCAGGGACAGAAAGGAAAAGAGAAACACAAGCTGATGTACAAAGGCAAGAAGGTACGGGGCTGGAAGGGGAAGTGGCTCGAAGGGGTGGGACCAGGCTCTGAAGGCCCAGGAATGCGAGACTCACAGGCATGGACTTTGCCCAGCAGGCAACTGAGTTTTTGGCCAAGGGAGTAAGTGTTGAAAATATGTTAGGATCAATTAGCTGGTGGTGTGCCGCAAGGACTCGAGTTAGAAAAATGAGTTCAGAGGCTATTACACAATACGGGTCTGAGGGAATGAGGCCTCACCCATGGTAGTGACGAAAGGAATAAGGAGGAGAGAGGCAAGAGCCTTCTTGAGAAGGGCACTGAATGGCTAGGTGAGTCCTCACTGGAAAGGAAGAGACAAAGACAACCCTGAGATTTCAAGCTGCGGAGACAGAAACAGTAACTTTGACAAATGAGAACGTGAGAGCAAAGACTGTAATTTGAGGGGAGACAGTGGATTTTGTTTGAGTCTGGTTACATTCGAGAGACCTGCAGAACATCTGAAAAGAAATGTCCAGCAGGGAGGTGGAGATTAAAGACAATATTGTGGCCAAGAGCACAGGTCTAGCAGGACCGGGCCTGAATCCCGGTTTGAATCACCTATTAGGCCGGTGATTTGAGGTCTCAATTTCCCCATCTGTAAGAGGCACACAATTCTAGTACTTACCTCTAGGGTTCTTTGGAAGATAAATGAGATAATTATACATAAAAGTCCCCTAAACACCATGTCTGGCACATGATAAGGGCTCAAGAACTTCTGGCCATTATCATTAATAACTAAAATTGATTAAAAAATTCTTCAGAGTGGGGCGCCTGGGTGGCTTAGTCGGTTAAGCGTCCGACTTTCGCTTAGGTCATGATCTCGCGGTTCGTGGGTTCGAGCCCTGTGTCGGGCTCTGTGCTGACTGCCAGCTCAGAGCCTGGAGCCTGTTTCGGTCTGTGACTCCCTCTCTCTCTGACCCTCCCCTGCTCACGCTGTCTCTCTCTCTCTTTCCTAGAAATAAATAAAACATTAAAATTTAAAAAAAAAAATTCTTCAGAGTGCAGAAAATACACTCATTTTATTTATTAATTATGTGAGGTAAATATTGTTATTATCCCATTTTTTATTTTACAGAATCTTTTTTTAATCTTATTTATTTTGAGAGAGAGAGAGAGAGAGCAGGAGATGGGACAGAGAAGAGAGAGAGAATCCCAAGCAGGATCCATGCTATTAGCTCAGAGCCCAATTCAGGGCTTAATCTCATGAATCATGAGACTATGACCTGAGCCAAAATCAAGAGTTGGATGCTAACTGACTGAGCCACCCAGGTGCCTCTATTATCCCATTTTAGAGTGAAAAAAACCATAGGTCAGCAAGGTTAATTGATCACATAACTATTAGGTAGCAGAGCCAAAACTCAAGTCTGGATTTTCCATGCCAAATCGTGTGCTATTCTGCTGAACCTGCTGACTCTGATTTAGACAGGGGGATGGGGACAGGGGTGGGCAAGAGCCACAGGGGGCCAGCACACAATCTCCAAGCACCACCACTCCAAGCACAAACCGAGGACTGGGTTTTAACATAAGGTCCTTATTGTGTCAATGACAATCTCATGTGAACTGTACCAAAATGATCAAATCCAGCGAGGAATAATACTTTCTTGGAAAGGGGGTCCTTCACAGGGAGTCTCTGCTAAGTTCGGTTTGGCTTCGGTATTCTAATGCCACCTCCTCTGCCAACCTTGCAAGGCTCCGGTATTTATTCAGAGACAGGTCTTCTCCTTTAATTTGTAACACAGGATGCTAATAACAGTCTGATACCTGTCAGCAAGAATCTCGCCCAGCTGGAAGAGCTGCCCATAAATCTTGCATTTCAAGTGATTCCTCCAACATTAAAAAGATTGGGAAGTTGTGTTGGCGACGAAATTGACGATGAGTTTCTGCCTGGGAGTTGTGAAAACGGTTATTGCTGACCCCCTTCTGTCTTTGAATTACTGCTTAGCTTTCTGTCTGGACATATGGAAAGAAGAAATCTTTGGGGAACACTGCCAGAGGCTGGCTTACCTTGGATTCCTGAATGGATGGTATGTCTAAGAATAGATTCCAAGGGGGAGATGCAAGAAAGCTGAGTGGAACCATGAGAATTGGGCATTTTGTTCACTTTTTCCAACAACTCTCCTGATTTAAGAAGAAAGTCATGGCACGATGCCACACGGAATGAATAGTAAAGAGTGCTGAGGAAGGGACAGACAGACGCTCTCGAGAAGGCTCTGTTGTTGAAAGATGAAAAGGGATGAGATAGCTAGATTGTATCCTCCCTCTGAGGCATGAAGGTAGGAGATGGGGCTGTTGGTTTTATGAGAGGTGGAGACAGGACGTTTCAAATTCTAATCCTACCTTGGAATGTTGATTCCATCATGGCCAAGGGCACTTTTTATTATTTCCAGGCCTCTTTTCCCACATCTATAAAAAGGAGTTAATCAAGGGTGTTGCTGAGGTTTAATTAGTTAATACTGTAGAGTGCTTTGAAGATAAAAAGAAGATTATAAATACTCACAGGTAAGTTCTCTTTCAAGAAATATGGGTTGAAGTTAAGATGCAACAAATATTGCCCCAAAATAGCTTGGGGCAAATGAAGGTGGTTTAGCTTTGATAGGTAACTTTCCCTGACGTTCCTCAGGCCACGCGGCTAGGGAAAGACAAATGATGGCACCCTGCTCCTGAGCTTTTTTAGAATTTTGTTGAGAGAAACAAAATGAGTGAGGAGATCTAAAGGAAAATAAAAAGGGATGCCAGCAGTGAATCTCTACTTCCCTTACTCCCCACCCTGCAGGATAATCTGGCCCCGAACTCAAAGTGAACCGGGAGCCTGGCCTTCCCAGCCACCCACACGCCAACCTCAGAGCAGAGTCCTGTGTACGGTGTTGTTAAATAGATAATGGAGAGGAGTGAGTGGAAAGAGGCTGTGGTGTTGGGTAGGCCTCGTCTCCGGTTTGCCTCAACTGTCCAGGACTGGGATGCTGACCAAGTTACTCTCCTTCTTTGGAACCTTGGCCTCATCCTCTGTGACATGGGGATTGTTCCTTCCTCCCGAGATGCAGTGAAGAAGGACTGAAGGAATTTGAATGAAATGGCCGGCATACAGCTCCTCTCTGACATTTTACAATTCTTTTCACCTGATTTCTCTTCCCTCGGCCCAGACTGCCTTTCTCAGAAGCTTCTGAAATAACCGTGTACTGGATTATTGTTTGCAGTTCAGAACAGTTGGGGCTGCTTTCCATGTTTTCACTGGAGAATCGAAGAGCTCATTCGGAGTCTGAAACAGCATTCCAGGAAGGAGAATGTTTCAGCCAAGGTCGTTTCAAGGGGAAACTCAAGTAAAGCGTGTGCGCTCAAACACACACACACACACACACACACTCATACACGCATGCACATGCACACGTGCATGCCCTAGATTAGTTTTCAAATCCCACTTCTCAACACACCTGTCTTTCTATTCCACTGTTTTGCAACTGACATCCTGATATTAAATTCCTGAGAATGAAGGCTCTCCGAAAACCTACCCCACAGTAAAGAGGAAAGGCCCAGGACTGCCAGGTATGTGCTCTTCAGATTCTATCCCTCGTCAAAATGACTGAAGCCCTCTTCACTTGACTTCACTGTGAAGTGACTGAGCCCAGGTAGGCATTCCTGTAAGGCTTTGGTGAGGAAGCTTGAATTCCTAACAAATCCCAACCAAAAGTCCTCACTGAGATCCATGGGTACCTAGAATGGTCAGAGCTAGTGGTGCAGGGTGGGGGAGTTTAGAGATAGTGAAGTTGTCTCCATGCCCCTATTTCACTGACAGGGATGTTGAATTCCAGGCTCCCAAGGGAGGCACGTATGAAATATGTCAGAATCACTCACCAGGCAGGTAACTCTCACTCAGCTCTCCACCTGTTCAGTGCCTGAACACCGCTGCAGGAAAAAGGCACCAGGGTTTATAGTTCTAGTTATCTGGATGTCTAGAAAGCACAAAAGAGCAGCTTTAAAAAGTCAGTTTTAAAAAAATAACTGGACTTGAAGTTAAAGACAATGAATTGGAGGAGTCCTGGAAGTGGTAAAGGACAATGGGAGAGGTGTGGCAGGAAGGACTGTAGATTGTAGTGTCTGAATTGTGGGAGTTACTCAAGGGAAGGCAACGTGGAGTCGCTGGTCTCCCCTCTCCTTTCCTGATTCTCTTCGATAGTTGTATACCACCAGCATCGGCACCGTTTGGTACAGAGGACAAAGAGATGAAATGAAGAGCAAAGATAGATGTATATCTTATACTTTGAACATACCCTCAGTGTTTGGCCATATGTAAGACTGTTTTTGTCAAATGTGAGACTGCTGCAGCTTGATTTATAAAGGAATCAAAAATGTTTTTAAAGGAGCACTGACTTTTTAAAATTCTTTTTTACTTCTTTATAGTTTTTAAAAAAATATAATTCATTGTCAAGGTGGTTAACATACAGTATGCTCTTGGTTTTGGGGGCAGATTCCTGTGATTCATCACTTACATACAATACCCAGTGCTCATCCCAACAAGTGCCCTCCTCAATGCCCATCACCTATTTTCTCCTCCCCCCACCATCAACCCTCAGTTTGTTCTCTGTATTTAAGAGCCTCTTATGGTTTGCCTGCCTCTCTATTTGCAACTATTTTTTTCCCTTCCGTTCCCCCATGGTTTTCTGTTAAGTTTCTCAAGATCCACATATGAGTGAAAACATATGATATCTTAGTTCACTTAGCATAAAACCCTCCAGTTCCATCCACATTGCTGCAAATGGCAGGATATCATTCTTTCTCATTGTCAAGTAGTATCCCATTGTATATATAAACCACATCTTCTTTATCAATTCATCAGTTGATGGATATGTAGGTTCTTTCTATAATTTGGCTATTGTTGAAAGTGCTGCTATGAACAGTGGGGTGCATGTGCCCCTATGCATCAGCACTCCTGTATCCCTTGGGTAAATTCCTAGCAGTACTATTGCTGGGTCATAGGGTAGTTCTATTTTTAATTTTTTGAGGAATCTTCACACTGTTTTCCAGAGGTGCTGCACCAGTTTACATTCCCACCATCAGTGCAAGAGGGCTCCCCTTTCGCCACATCCTCACCAGTATCGGTTGTTTCCTGAGTTGTTAACTTTAGCCATTCTGACAGGTGGGAGGTGGTATCTCAGTGTGGTTTTGATTTGTATTTCCCTGATGATGAGTGATGTTGAGCATCTTTTAAAGTATCTGTTGGCCATCTGGATGTCCTCTTTGAAGGAGTGTCTGTTCTTGTCTTCTGCCCATTTCTTCACTGGATTATTTGTTTTTCGGGTGGTGAATTTGGTAAGTTCTTTATAGATTTTGGATACTAACCCTTTATCCAATATGTCATTTGCAAATATCTTTTACCATTCCATGGTTGCCTTTTAGTTTTGTTGATTGTTTCCTATAAATGAATTCATTTTAGAGGGAAGACGAAGTGTGCTGACTTCTCTAGTATCATGCCACCTGTTTGAGTTATACGGTATAAGCCAGAAGGAGAGAACAAGCAAGCAAGAGAGGCTATGCAATGCGCTGCCACACATCTCAGATGTCCTACCCATCTCTAGGATACTTCAGCACGGAGTGAGGATTGAGACAGCTTAGCTCCTAAAGTCCTTGGCTATCACCATGGAGAGCACATGCCTGCCATTCACTGCACCTTTGAAGATCAGCAACCTAAACTTGGGTTCTTCAGCCTGAGTTAAATGAGGTACAAGGTCAAGAATAAGGACAACCCACAGCCAGGCCATTTCACCTTCGCTGGCTTCTGGTCTGTCCCAAATCTTTAACTGTGTGAAACAGAAGGCCCTGCAAGAGAGCCTGTGGCTCTGATTTTATCATGATCTCCTGGAGGATCCACAGCCTTCGTCCTCCTTGGCCAAGGTGGAGTGGGGGGTGAGTGCAAGGCTAGTGTTGGTCTTGGGGAGTGGTCTCTCTTGTGGTTTTTACACCACAGATGAAAAACACTATGAATATATCCTTGATGTAGAATCACTTATTGTATTGGCCAATTTCTTTAGTTTCTGTGTTTTCAGAAACAAGAGGGGTTTTCATCATCTCACTTCCATTTGTGCTCCAGGGACACTGTCCCACCATGCCATCCGGCAAACACCATGTACCTTCATGACCGTGTGTGCCTTTATGCCCACACTCGTTCTGCCTGGCATCGCCTCTCCCATCTCTGCACCTGGCCAGTTCTTACTCATTCTTGCAGGTCCACCTCAAGCACTGCCTCCTCTAAGAGTCCAGAGCTCCATGGATTTTCCTTAACTCTGTCCTTATCAAATTGGCAGAGTGCAAACACTTATTTATATGTGTATGTTTTTCACTAAACTCTCAATTCCTTGAGGACATGGAACCTGATATTCAATTTCTAAAAAACATTCCATTACTAGCACCCTCTTTGGCATATAAGGTATGTCCAATATAGGCTTACAGAATGAAGAAAACACTAAAAAAAAAAAAAAAAAACCGCACAGCCAAAAGTAAAAGGGAACTACAGGGGAAAATATTTTCAACAAGTACTAGAAAGAAATTTGGATTACTATCCAAATGTATATATAAATATATTTTTCAGATAATAAGACAACCGTGAACATAAGAGAAAAACAGGCAAAGGACAAACAATGACAATTAATTAAAGAAGAAATACAGATAGCACTTATGAACTTATGAACATATTTCATTTTCATTATTATCAAGGAGATGCAAATTAAAACAATGAGATGATTTTTTCCTCTATGAACTTGGCAAAGATAAAAATATAAATTTTCATTGTAGTTGAGGGTCTAGTGAGATAAGCACTCTGGTGAGTATGAAATATAATCTTTCTGGAAAGCACTTTGGATATGCAAATGTATAAACCAAAGGTCTTAAAAATGTTTTACATAGTTTGCCCCAGTAATCCCAGTTTTAGGCATCTATTATAAAGAAGTAACTACAAATGTAATAAAAATGTATGTGTAAGAATGACATTCAAAGAAATGTTTATAATAGCAAACATTCAAAAATACATAAATGTCCAAAAAAAAGGAGTTCAAAAATTGTCACCATAATAAACAACCTAACCTTACCCCCAAAGAAGCTAAAACAAACAAACAAAACCCCAAACCAGTAAAAAGAAGGAAATAATTAAAGATTAGAGCAGAAATAGACAAAATAGAAACTAAAAAAAAAAAAAAAAGAACGAACAAATGAATGAAAAGAGGAGCTGATTCTTTGAAAAGATTGACAAAATTGATAAACCTTTAGTTAGACTCATCAAAAACAGACAACAAACATAAAACCTCATATAAACAAAATTGGAAATGAAAGAGGAGAAATGACAACTGACACCACAGAATTACAAAGGACTATAAGAGAACATTATGAAAATATACCAACAGATTGGACAACTTGGAAGAAATGGATAAATTCCTAGAAATATATAACCTACCAAAATTGAATCAGGAAGAAATAGAAAATTTGAACAGACCAATACCAGCAATGAAATTGAATCAGTAATCAAAAAACCCCAACAAACAAAAGTCCAGGACTAGATGACGTCAAGGGGAATTCTACCAAACATTTAAAGAAGACATGAGTACCTATTCTTCTCAAACTATTCCAAAAGATGGAAAAGGAAAGAAAGCTTCCAAATTCATTCTGTGGGGCTTGCATTAACCTGATACCAAAACCAGACAGAGGCACTATTAACAAAAGAGAACTACAGGTCAATATCTCTGATGAACATAGATGCAAAAATCCTCAACAAAATATTAGCAAACTGAATCCAACAATACATTAAGAAAATCATTCACCATGATCAAGTGGGATTTATTCTTGGATACCAGGGTAGTTCAATATTTGCAAATTAATTAATGTGACATCATATCAAAAAGAGAAAGGATAAAAACTGTATGATTATTTCAATAGATGCAGAAAAAGCATTTGACAAAGTATAGCATTCATTCATGATAAAAACCCTCAAAGTAGGTTTAGAGGGAACATACCTCAACATGCTAAAGGCCATATATGAAAAACCTCAACTAACATTATAACTCAATGGTGAAACACTGAGAGCTTTTTTTCCTAAGATCAAGAACAAGCCAAGGAAGTTCACTCTCATCACTTCTATTCACCATACTACTGGAAGTCCTAGCCTTAGCAATCAGACAAGAAGAAACAAAACGCATCCAATTGATAATGAAGAAGTAAAACTTTCACTTGACATCGTACTTGCAATTGCAAAACTTGCAATTGACATCATACTCTATATAGAAAATCCCAAGGATGCCACCAAAAAACTACTAGAATTGATAAATGAATTCAGTAAGGTCTCAGGATTCAAAATCAATATACAGAAATCCACTGTATTTCTATACACTAATAATGAAGTAGCAGAAAAGAGAAATTATAAAAAGTGTCATTTACAATAACACCAAAAATAATAAAATACCTAGGAATAAAGATAACCATGGAGGTGATATACCTGTACTCTAAAAACCGTATACATGAAAGAAATTGAAGATGACACAAACAAATGGAAAGATATTCCAGACTCACGGATTGTGAGAAGAGGTATTGTTAACATGTCCATACTACCCAAAGCAAGATACAGATTTAATGCAATCCCTATCAAAATACCAACAGCAGTTTTCACAGAACTAGAATAAATAATCCTAAAATTTGTATGGAACCACAAAAGACCCTGAATAGCCAAAGCAATCTTGAGAAAGAAGAACAAAGCTGGAGGCATCACAATCCCAGATGTCAAGATATACTACAAAGCCATATTCATCAAAACATCATGGTACTAGCACAAAATTAGAAACATAGATCAGTAGAAAATAGAGAGCCCAGAAATAAACCCATGATTATATGGTCAATTAATCTTTGACATAGAAGAGGGGGCAAGATGGCGGAGAACTAGGGAGCTCTGTACATTGCACTTGCCCCCATATCTCTCACGGAAGAGATCTGAAGCCATAGGAAACCTTACAGAACCCAAGAGATTGGGAGAAAAAGGACGCAGAATCCACTGAGAAAGCCTTCTAACATGAGTGAGAACTGGGGAAAATAAAATCAGGCCTGGATCAGAGGCTCCAGGGATGGGGGCAATCCCCCTCTGCGGGGAGTGAGAGTGGGGAAAAGAGAGAGTCTGAAACCGCTCAAGACACGGTCCCTGTCGCTGGGAAACAGAAAAACCTCCGCTCGGGGCACAGAAGGACCGTGTGCACTAAATCCCTGCGCGCCAGGTCCCCACGCCCAACTCGTCCTGGAGGGGCTGCGCGGTGACCACTTCTTGGTGCTCCTGGCTGGCTAGACCCTTAGACGAGCTGTGCACCTCCGCGCCATTGTGCTCCTCGCTGGCCAGACTCCTGGAGGAGCCGTGCGCGCGCATACCGGGCTTCCGTACTCCTGGCTGGCTGGAACTCTAGAGGGAAGGCAAAGAGCTTAAAAACTGGGAGATTTGCCCGTGAGTTCGTGTTTCGGGTGATGAGACACAAAGGGACCTGGTTTCTCTCTCTCCAGTGGGCCCGGCTAGCCCTGCAGGCAGACCCCCGCCCATGCTCGCCAACCTGACCCAGAGAAGGAAGCAGCGATTCTGGCTCCACCCCCAGGGCTAGACAAGAGGCTTGGAATTGCCCTGAGGGGATCGCCTGAGAGGTTGTGTCTACGGCAATTACAGTAGGGTGCGCGGACTGGGATTTGGAAACTAAGCCTGGCCTGGGTTAAAGAGCGCAACCCACTTTGCGCACCCGGACTGGGGAGTTTAAACACCCAAAAAAGCGAGGTGCAGTGCTTGGCTGAAGAAGGGACTGGAGCACTGCCACTCTCCTCCCCACAACCGCCAAGGCAGAACTCCCTCCTGACGCGTTGGATCACACCACTCCCATCCCTGCTTGAGAGCTGCCCTCCCCCCCGCCTTTTTAAAAAAATTTTTAAATTAAAAAAAAATTTTTTTTCCCTTTTTCTCCNCAAAAACAGACACATAGACCAATGGAACAGAATTGAGAACTCAGAGCTGGACCCAAAGGTATACAGCCAACTAATCTTTGACAAAGCAGGAAAGAAATGGAAAAAAGACAGCTTCTTTAACAGATGGTGCTGGGAGAACTGGACAGCAACATGCAGAAGAATGAAACTAGATCAATTTCTCACACCATACACTAAAATAAACTCAAAGTGGATAAAGGACCTTAACGTGAGACGGGAAACCATCAAAACCCTAGTTGAGAAAGCCGGAAACAACCTCCTTGACCTCCACCACAGCAACTTCTTACTTGACACATCCTCAAAAGCAAGGGAAAANGAAACAATGAAATCTGGCCATGTGTAACAATATGGATGGACCTTGAGGGTGTAATGCTGAGCGAAATAAGTCAGGCAGAGAAGGACAAATATCACATGTTTGCGTGTATAGGAAGATTAGGAGGAACTTAACGGAGTACCATGAGGGAGAAGAAGGGGGGAAAATGGTGGGAGAAAGGGTGAGCGGCAAACCATGAGTGACCTTTGAATGCTGAGAACAAACTAAGGACTGATGGGTGTGTGTGGGGGGGGAGATGGGCATGGAGGAGGGCACTTGTGGGGATGAGCAATGGGTGTTAAATGGAAAACAACCTGACAATAAACTTTGTAAAAAAAAAAAAAAGAAGAAAAGAAAGAAAGAAATAGAAATAGTTGTTAACTTAAAAATAAACATTTTCTCAGAGCTTTTAAAAAAAATCTTTGACATAGAAAGCAAGAATATGTAATGGGGAAAAAGGACAATCTCTTCAACAAATGATGCTGTGAAAACTGGATAGCTACATGCAAAAGAATGAAGCTGGACCACTTTCTTATACTATAGACAAAAAAAAAAAAAAACTCAAAATGGATTAAAGATCTACGTGTGAGACCTGAAACCCATAAAAATCCTAGAAGGGAACACAGGAAATAATTTCTCTGACATTGGCTCTAGTAACATTTTTCTACATATGTCTCCTGAGGTAAAGCAAAAATAAACTATAGGACTACATCAAAATCAAAAGTGTCTGCACAGCAAAAGAAATTATCAATAAAACAAAAAGACAATTTATTAAATGGGAGATGATATTTGCAAATGAGATATCTGATAAGGGGTTAGTATCCAAAATATATAAAAACTGATACAACTCAACACCAAAACCTCAAATAACCCATTTAAAAATGGGCAGAAGACATGAACAGACATTGCTCTAAAAAAGACAGACTGATGGACAACAGACACATGAAAAGTTGCTCAACAGCACTCATCATCAAGGAAATGCAAATGAAAACCACAATGTGATATCATCTGACACCTGTTACAATGGCTATAATCAAAACCACAGGAAACAACAAGTGTTGGTGATGACATGAAGAAATAGAACCCCTGTGCACTGTTGGTGGGAATGCAAACTATTGCAGCCACTCTAGAAAACAGTATGGAGGTGCCTTAAAAATTTAAAAATAGAATTATCGTATGGCCCCATAATTCTACTATTAGGTATTCACCCAAAGACTATGTAAATACTAATTTGAAAAGACATATGCACCCCTATGTTTATTGTAGCATTATTTACGATAGCCAAATTATAGAGGCAATGTCCATTGAAGATGAATAGATAAAGGAGAAGTCGTGTATATATATACAATGGAATATTACTCAGCCATAAAAAAGAATGAAATATGTCATTTATGATGACATGGATGGAGCTAGAGAGTATAATGCTAAGAAAAGTTAGTCAGAGAAAGACAAATACCATACGATTTCACACATATGTGTAATTTAAGAAATAAAACAAAAGAGCAAAGGAAAGAGAGAAAGGGAAAAACAAGTCAAGAAACAGATGCTTAACTATAGAGAACAATCTGATGGTTATGAGAAGGGAGTTGGGTGAGGGGATGGTTGAAATAGGTGATGGGGATTAAGTAGTACATTTGTCATGATAGGCATTGAGTAATGTATGGAATTGTTGAATCACTGTATTGTACACCTGAAACTAATAATAAGACTGTATGTTAACTATACTGGAATTAAAATAAAAACTTATTTTAAAAAAGAAGAGGTGATATATATGTGTGTGTGTCTGTGTGTGTATGTACACACAATGGAATATTAGCCAGTAATTCAAGAAACAAAACAAATGAACAAAGACTAAAAGAGACAAACAAAGAAAACAGACTCTTAACTATAGAGAACAGATAGCTACCAGAGGGGAGGTGGGTGAAAGGGATTAAGAGTAAACTTATCATGATGAGCACTGAATTATTTTTTTAAAATACAGATAGCTGTCTATAGAGATTTATGAAGAAGAAACCTAGAAGGACATACACCAATGTTAACTGAAGTTCTAGCTGGATGGAAAGATTATGGGTGATCTTTTTTTTCCTTTTTCTAATTTATAATTGTCTTGTTTTCTACATTTTTCATAATAAACTTTTATACTATGACAAAATGAGCTTTCTTACTGAGATTAAAAATTTAAGAACTATGAAATATCATTACACAACTAGCAAATGGCTTTTAAAAAATGACAACACCAAATGCTGGTGAGGGTACAGAGTTGCTGGATCACTCATACATGACTGGTGGGAATGTAAAATGGTACACCCATCTGCAAAAGAGTTTCCTACAAAACACCCACAAAAACCTATATACAAGTACTCCTTTATTTGTAATCAACAAAAACTGGAAATAACCCAGATATCCTTCAGTGAGTGGATGGTTAAATATACAGTGGTACGTCCATTCCATGGACCGCTACTCAGCAATAAAAAGGAACAAACTGTGGATGTACACAACAACTTGGCTGTATTTCAAGGAATTATGCTGAGCGGAAAAACAGCCAGCCTCAAAATGTTACCTACTGTATGATTCCATTTACATGGCATTCTGGAAATGACNGGGTGGGTGCGGGGTGGGGTGGGGGGTGAGGTTGGCCATGCCTCAGAAAGGGTAGAACAAGTCATCTTTGTGATAGAACTGTCCTGTATCTTGACTATCATGGTGGATACACAAATCTACACGTGATAAAATTGCAGAGCACCAAATGCATGACAGATACACTCAAGCACACAAATGAGTGTGTATAAAACTGATGAAATCTGAGTAAGGCTAGTAGATTGACAATTATCAGGGTCAACTTTCTGGTTGTGATACTGATATTGTTGTTGTTATATAAGATACTGACATTGAGAGAAAGGGGGTGAAGGGTAAAGGGATCTCTCTGCATTACTTTTCACAACTGCATGTGGATCTCCAATTATCTCAATTTTAAGAGTTAAAAAATAAAAGAAATGGGCAGGAAGCTATAAATTAAATGAGATTTAAGAGACATATCATCTAGAGAGCCTGGCTGGCTCAGTCAGTGTAGCATGCTACTCTTTTTCTTTTTATGTTTGTTTATTTATTTTGAGGGAGAGAGCAGGGGAGGGGCAGAGAGAGAGGAAGAGAGAGAGAGAATTCCAAGCAGGTTCTGCACTGTTAGTGCAAAGCCCGATGTGGGGCTCCATCCCATGACCCTGGGATCCTGACCTGAGCCAAAATCAAGAGTCAGATGCTTAAATGACTGAGCCATCCAGACGTCCCCAGAGCATGCAACTCTTGACTTCAGGGTTGTGAGTTTAAATCCCACATTGGGTGTAGAGATCACTTAAAAATAGAATCTTAACGGGTGCCTCGGTGGTTCAGTAGGTTAAGTGTCCAACTTCGGCTTAGGTCACGATCTCACAGCTTGTGAGTTTGATCCCAATGTCAGGCTCTGTGCTGACAGCTTGGAGCCTGCTTCAGATTCTGTCTCCCTCTCTCTCTTCTCCCCTCCCACTTATGCTCTGCCTCTCTCCCTCTCTCTCAAATATAAATGAGCATTAAAAATTTTTTTAAATCAATCAATAAATTAAATCTTTAAAAAGAGACATAATATCAAATTGCAATATGTGCTTCCTATTTGGACCCTGATTCAAACTATAAAAACATGTGAAATTTGTGAAATACTACGAATGTGAACGTTGGCCGCATAGCTGATACCCTTACTACACGGGCTTTTCAGGGATGGGATTTGTGGTGAGGTTTCAAAAAGTGAGTCCTTATCTTTTAGAGATTCAAACAAGACATTTAGAAATGAAGTTATGTAATATCTGTATTATTATACAGTAATAATAAGGGGAAGGGAGTAAGGGGGCAATTGGTTAGACTCAGCCACGGGTGGAAGTGTGAATTGGTGTAATTATGATGGTGTGTCTATTTTTGTGTATTTTCAAAATTCTCCATAATAGAACTGTTTCTTTAATGAGGAAAAAATTTTAAAAAGACCAAATCTCCAAGGAAACCCTTCCAAGGTGCTTATCTGCTCATCAGAAAAGCATGCGGCTTTATCTGAGTACCTTCTGTGCTGGCCACTGTGTTCAGCTTTAAAGATACGGGCGTCACGAGGCTGCTCCCTCCCAGAGCTCCGAGGCTAGTAGAAGCAGAGAGAGATTGTAAAAACAAATAAGTACACTTCTAGATGGTAAGTGCTAATAAGGGCTGTGCGACAGTGGAGGGACTGACTGTTCTTTGCACCGGTGAAGTGTCTGGGCTGAGCCTTCAAGGACACACTGCAGGCGGAGTCGGCTACAGTGGGTTAGAGAGTTCTGAAAGTGAGGACTTGCTTCCTAAATAGGACTTAACACCACCTGTTTTCACATCGGTGCTTTTCATTTCAGATCCTGTTCCAGCCCAGACCGTATTACATTCTTAGTGTCAACTAACTCTGCTGTCACCTTCCAGGAGGAGCTGAAACGGGGATAACGATGTTTACTGAAGTCTTTCCGTTTGGAAGAGGATGATTGGAGCTCAGATTCAATCTGGCTCACCACCAACCACCGCCTCCAAGGTCCCTGAACCTTTCTGTGGTGGCTCCATTATCCGGATATTGAGTCAGAGGAAGAGTGTTAAATGAGCCTTTTAGAGGGAAGGGAACTTGGTCATATGTCTTAGGAGGGAAAAAAAAGGACATAATTGCATTTGAAGAGGAGAGTGATTTGTTTCACCTGGATACAAATGGGAACTCGAGAATAAGTTGTTATATTCACACATACATACACACACTATATATATATGTGTGTGTATATATATATATATACGTCTATAATCACATTAGGGCTGCTGCCTCATCAGTTGTAATGAAATAAATGATGCTGTGCAGATAACAATATTAAGGCCATAAATTACATTTCATAGAGCCTGGAGCCTGCTTCAGATTCTGTGTTTTCCTCTCTCTCAGCCCCACCATGCTTGTGCTTTCTCTCTGTCTCTCAAAAATAAATAAACATTTAAAATATGCTTTAAAAACAACAAACAAAACTCCCCAACACTTCAGAAAAGAATTAACCTCTGTCCTGGAAATTGCTATGGACATTCATTATTAATCAGTGCCATATTCCACTATTACTAAATAGAGAAGCAATACATTCAAAGGTAAAAGACCTGCGGAAATAACAATTGCCAAAAAAAGGTAAATCTTCTACTGGGACTTACCACACAGCCCGGCTGCTGGAGCAAAGCATGTGTTTCCAGCTCCACCATTTGTCACTATTGATTCTGCCTGTGAGAGAGGAAGCATGCCACTGCCCTGACAGGGAATGATTTATCCTCCATCACAAAACAATTTGCAACCTTCGGTCTCATTTGAATCCTTACCTCTAGAGTCTTTACCCTGATACGAGAAACCATGAAGGAATTAGGTTTTTGTCTCAGAAGCCAGCCTATAATTACTTTTAGTATCAAATGGTTCCCCAAGCTGGAACGTAATGATTTTGAGGGACACAAAGCTGGGCCTTAGACAATAGGTTTAAACACAGGACACACGAGTGGCTGTGCCTGGAAGCAGAAAAAGGGAGTGTCCGTGAAACAAAGACAAAGAGAAGCCAAAGTACCCTCACCTGAGTCAACCCTTGAGCCTGTGTGTTTGCAGGGACTTGCTCATGTATCTTCCCCACTGATCTTCCAGTTGGGAAAGACCGTTCTTTGGGAAATGGCTTGATGATTCACTCTGAATTTTACTTTCCTAATAAAGGAAAAATGGCTCATTCTAAGCAAGTTATAATTGGTGAGAAGAGATATTTTCCCAATGTAATTTCATACTACCTGTAGAGCTGCTGTCAGACACCACCACTAGGCACTAGGGGACCATGGTCTTTTGTCAGGTATTTACTGAGCGCTCGCTCTTTGTCAGGCAGTAGGCTAGGCGTTGGGGACACAGCAATGAGTAAGACAGCCTGGCTTAGTCCATTCAGCCGGCTCCAACAAAACTACCATAGATTGGGTGGCTTATAATCAACAGAAATTTATCTCTCATCGCTCTGGAGGTTGGGGATTCGGTGCCTGGTGAGAGCCAGCTTCCTGGTTCACAGCTATCTGTGTTTTCTTTGTATCCTCACATGGCTGATGGGATGAGGGATGGGCATTGATCCAATTCATGAGAGTTGAGCCCTCTTAACCTAACCACTTCTCAAAAGGCCTCACCACCTTTGCCATCCCATCGGGGGTTAGGATTTCAACAAGTGAATTTTGAGGACACACAGCGTCCAGTCTGTACCATTTTCTCACACAGAGCTTATAGCCTGGTAAGGGAGATGGTCATTAAACAAATCATCCCACAATTAGTGGATTAATTGCATTTGTAGAAGTTGATGAAGGTGTGCAGGTGATGTGAGGAAGTCCGAGGAGGGTCTGGTCTGAGCACTGGAGAAAGGTTTCCCTAAATAAGTGCTATTTACACTGAGAACCAAAGGAGTCAGGGGTACCTGGGTGGTTCAGTCAGTTAGGCGTCTGACTCTTGATTTCCGCTCTGGTCATAATCTCATAGTTTGTGAGATCAAGCCCTGCATCAGACTCTGCATTGACAGCATGGGGCCTGCTTGGGATTTTTCTCTCTCCCTCTTGCTCTGCCCCTCCCCTGCTCTCTCTCTCTCAAAAGAAATAAAGTAAACATTAAAAATAAAAATATAAAAGGAACCAAAGGAGTTAGCTAAGGGAGGAAGGAGGCATGTCGGGAAGGGGGAGGGAGAATGGTCTTCTTCACCAAAAGCTCCCAATAGAGCGGAGAGCCGGAAACACGAATGAGTAGTTCTGATCCTGTACAGGACTGTATGGAGGTACGATGCTGTGAGACCGTGGATGGATTCCTGCGGGGTGAGGCTCCCTGAACTTGCCCCCCAGCCCTTAGCTCTGCGAGAGAGAGCAAAATGAACAGCGGGTGCCATGAACAAGAGCAAGAGAGGGAAGCACTGTTGATGCTTCGATAAACAGAATATCAGATGGTCGGCCTTGTTATTATTTCCTCACCCAGAGAAGCACTTCAGTTTTTAATCTTTCTTTTGGAGGATGAAAACGAGGACGTGGCAAAGACACGGCACGTATGAGATCTGAAAAATTAAAAATCGTCTTTCCGTAGCTCAAGCACAGCAGAAGGTGCCATGCAGAATGGTATGAAAAAGGCATTACGGTTTTATGAGGTGACGCCGCCTGCGACTGAAAGTAAACCACACATGTGCTCGCGTCGGTTCTGTGAACCTGTCGTTCATTCATGCAATAGCTATTTAATGAGCATCTATTCCAGCCTAGCAGACAAGGTCATTGACCTCCTGGAGCTTTGCATCTAGTAGGAGAGAGAGATGGTAAACAAATAGAACTGTTGGTAGATGTTAAGTGCTGGAAGAAACTGGAGTGCGTTCAGGGGCTGAAGAAAGACAGGAAGGAGAACAAAGAGAGCCTACCAGGTCATGGTGGTCAAGAAAGTCCCCTCGGTGTGGCTGGATGCATGAGTGTGTACCTGGTGCAGTTGCACACATGCAGAGGGGACGCTGTGCTTGGGGTCTAATCCTCCACAGGTGCCATCCTGAGTTGTTCAATATTGTTAGTTTTATGGTTCTGATTTGTAAATGAAATCTGATGGGACAAGGGAACATGTGTCTCAAGCTTGAAGCGTTAACTCCCACCTCCACTGGGTTCTCAACTGCCTGTCCCCACAACTCTGAGCAATTACAGCCACCATCTACCCTAGTGGGAGCCTAGGCTCAGGGAGGATCAGGGTGAGCACATGGGGGTGGGACGGGGGGGCATCTATGAAGATCTGCACTTAGCCCATGAATATCCTCGAACCCAGAGGATATACGGCAAATAAAAACACACCTTGACAGATTGAGAAAGACCAGAAAACAAAGGAAAAATTTTTTTCCTGCTTTTTGAATAAGGGACCTTGCCCTGCATTTTCATGGTGCACTGGGCCCTGTAAATGATGTACCTGGCCCATTACATAATGGCCCCTCCTCAGAGGGGACATTTGAACAGAGATATGAAAGGAGGGGAGATGTGAGTGTCAGTACCCCAAGCAGAGGAAACTTGTAAGTGCTGAGGCCTTGCCTGGAAAATGCCTGAGGAACTGAAGGAGCGTCAGCAAGGCTGGTGTGGCAGGAGTGCTCCCAGTAAGTGGGGGTGGGCGGTGAGGCCGGAGATGCAGCCAGGGGCCCGTGCATGTGGGGCTTTATGGGTATGACAAGGAGGCTAACCCCCAGTCTAGATGGAAGTTATGGGGTGTGTTAGGCAGGAAAATTATATGGTCTAATTTAAGTTGTTAAAGGCTGGATTTTTGGGGAGATGGTGAGATTTATCTTTAGTTAATGCATTAACTGATTCCTATCCCATCTTGTCATTGAAGAAGTTGGTGGCCCTGAATGAAGAAAACAATGACAGAGGTGTGATTAGCAGTGCTGTGAGAAGGGAAGGGATGGGTGAGAGGGTCTCCATCCACTGAGGCCGTGGGTGAAGCTGGCCGTGTGGAAGCAGAGAGAATGAGTTGAGGGGAAGGGTCTGGGGCTTTCATTCTCCTCGGCAAAGCGAGAAGTACAGCCATGTGCCAAGGCTGAGGTGTGGCTGGGGAAGGGGGTCTGAAGAGAGAAAAGAAGGTTTGGAACATCAGAGAAGGACAGGACAACCCCGTCTTGGGACAAGAACAAGAACTTTGACGGCACAGATGACCCAGCTCTGTCAGGAAAGCCTTCTCCTCTTTGCAAGCAGCCTCCGTACCTAAGTTCTGGACCCCATTCCTTACCATTCCTAGAGGATCTCCCACTGAACCCTGCTCTCCTTCCTTGCTCTCCTGAAAATGCACAGATTTCCAATTTTTGAACTACAAGACACCTCGTGCCACAGCTGTTCTGGCCATTGTACTGTCTCTTCTATCCACATCCTTAAATGTACAGCACTTTCTTCATCTGCCCACCCACACTGTCACCACCATCCAATCCTTAATCTCTCACTGTAGGAATTTATGCCATCAGGTTATTGCAACTCCCCTTAAACATCGGCTATGATTCTCATCCCATTCTTGTTGTGACTGTGTGTGTGTGTGTGAGTGTGTGTGCACACATGCATGCACGCTTAACATATAAACGATGCCTCTGTCTTGTGCCTCCACCTCTCATTTAAAACTCGTGTTCTTAATTTGCTGGACACTGATCTCCCATGACTTTCTTCCTATCACTCTAATCACTGTAATCTTTACCTTCTCTGTGGCTCTTTTTCCACCACTCAGTCCCTCATCATGGGCACTGCCTGACACTCAGTTCTGGCTCACTGCTTGACCTACTCACCTCCTCAGGAAGCTCATCTGCTTTCCCGACATCAGCTATCCCAAATAACCTGGCAAGCCAGCTTAATGATCAGCTCCTGGTATACGATTCTCAAACACACCTTTAGCCCAAATCTCTTACTCCCAAATCTTATTCCAACATAAAATCAACATGTCCAAAACAAGCTTAAAAGTTCCTGCAAAACCTCTTTTTTAGCTTCCTCAAAAAATTAAAAATAGAATTACCATGTGACCCAGTAATCCCTCTTCTGGGTACATACCCCAAAGAATTAAGACCGGGGACTCAAAAAAATATTTGTATACCCATGTTCATAGCAACATTGTTCACAATAGCCAAAAGATGGAAACAACTTGATGGATGAATAACCAAATAAAACACAGTGTATGCATACAAAGGAATATCATTTGGCCTTAAAATGGAAGGAAACTTTGATACTTGCTACAACATGGATGAACCTTGAGGACATTAACCTAAATGAAATAAACCTGTCCGTAAAAGGACAAATACCGTGTGATTCCACTGATAGGAAGTACTTAGTGATCAAAATCACAGAGACAGAAAGTAGAATGCAGGTTCCTAGGGGGAGGAAGGAGGGAACTGAGAGTCAGTGTTTAATAGGTACAGACTTGCAGTGCTGCAAGGTGAAAGCAGCTCTGTGGAAGGACAGTGGTGATGTCACACAACAATGTGAAGACATTTAATTCCCCGAATTATACACCTTACAAGAGTTCAAATGTAAAAATGAAATGGTATGTGTATTTTATGATGATTTTTAAAAAAGAAACCAATTTTTATTTATTTTTGAGAGAAAGAGAGAAGGAGAGCACATGCGTGTGAGCGGGAGGGGGAAGGGCAGAGAGAGAGGGGACAGAAGATCCAAAGTGGGCTCTGTGCTGACAGCAGAGAGCCCAGTGTGGGGCTCGAACTCACGAACTGCGAGATCATGACCTGAGCCAAAGTTGGACACTCAACACACTGAGCCACCCAGGTGCCCCATCATAATTTTTTAAATCACTTTTCCAAGCTTTATCAGATTTTTCTGGAGTCCGCCATGCCCCCGACTGTGGAGCTAATGTTCACTGTTTCCTACCTTTATCCTCTACACACAATGTGTCTCATCAGTTTTGTTTTTCAAAGATGTTTTAGATGTATTCCTTCTTCTCCATTCCCATCCAACTCACCATCTAAGACACAGACTGAAGTGACCCCAGAGGTCTAACTCCCCGCCCCCCCCCAATATCCCTGGCCAAGACAATTCATTCATGCAACAAGGACTTATTGAGAACCTATTACATATTTTGGGACTATAGCACTGGACAAAGAAGGCAAAGTCCCTGCTCTCATAAAGTTCATATGGTAGTCTAGCAGATAAACTATAAACAAGTAATGATTTCAGACAGTGATAACTGGTAAAGAGAAAGAAAAAAAAAACTCCCTATAATGTAGTAGAGGAGGTAGGACAGAATTCTTCTTTAAATTGAGTGATTTAAAGAAGAACCTTCGGAAAAGGTTAGGAAATCTTTTCTAAAATAGTGACATTTCATTTCAGAACCAGATGAACAGAAGGAGACAATCATGTTGAATTCCAGAGAACCAGACAGGGCATATCCAGTATGAAGGCCCTTGGGAATAAATCTGGCTTGTTTAGGAAACCATGAAAAGGCTGGTGTGGCTTGGGGCAGTGACCTAAGAGGAGAACCATACGCATCTGGAGAGGTGGCCATGGTTAAGCCCATTTTGGGCTTTTTAGGCTAGGCTGAGGAGTTAGAGTTTCATCCTAAGTTCAAGGTGAAACCACAGTAGGGTTTTAAGCAAGGCAGTAATATGACCTGTTTTGCTTCTCTAGAGGATCACTCTAGCTACTTTACTTAATGTATGGAGAATGGGTTGTGAGGCTCCTGAGGAAAAGGGCAATTAGGAGGCAGTCACAGGAATCCTGCTGACAGATGATGGTGGCCTGGGCTGGGTGAGAGTGGTAGAGGTAGAGACACATGGACAAGAGATATGTTAAAAATACTTTGGAGACAGAAATGGTAGGATTTGTGATGAATTAGGTGTGGGGATAAAGGGAAGCAAAGAATCAAGGATGAATCCTAGGTTTTGGCTCAAGCCGTGAGTAGAGAGTGGTGTCATCTCATGAGGTGGGGAACTGTAGGGTGGGGTAAATTGGTGGGTGGACAGAATCACATATCCGCTTGCATACTCCTAACACCAGACACACACTGCAGGGCCACTAATATTTGAAAAATCTTGTATAGAGTCCAAATCTGTTTCCCTATAAATTCACATTTTTATCCTAATTCTTCTCCTTCAACAAAACAAATTGAGTCTTTCCTCTTTCCTATATGACAGCCCTTTTATTTACATTACATTGAGAAGAATTACCATGCCCTTCTAAGTTTTCTCTTCTCTGAGCTAAATGTCTCTAATTATTTGTTTCCTTATCACTGGATCACCACAGATACAAACTAGTCTTCCTTCTACCTCATGCCAGCCTATCATGCAAACTTCAGCTAGAGCCGTCTTCCTAATGCAACCATTGTCAATCACCAAGGTGTAGTCACTGTCCTGGGAAAATATACATAATAGGTGCTAAAATTAGATTCTTCTATCTCAGTTTTGCTAGGGCAAAAAGATAATAAGTGCTATCTCTTAAAAACACTAACACGCAAAAATTTTAAAGTTAGCAGCCAAGACGATCCTTAAGCCCTTTTGTCTGCATCTGTAATATAAGAGTTGAGAATGGAGATCAGGAGATTTGTGCAAAGGACAATGTGTGACCAGGCTGTGAATCTCACTCCTCCCAAAGGTTGGGGGAGGGCTGCTCCCCTTTCTCCACAGATCAAGGGAAAAGGGCTTCAGGGGGTCATTTGGTGAGCTTGACAGGTGCCACCAGAGTTAGGGGGGCATTGTAGCCCAGCGTCTGGTCCCTGCCTGGAAAATCTAAAAGGCAAAGGTGGGTTGGCTTGCTGTTCTGCACTGGAAGCCTGCTCACACAGAGTGTGCAGGTGTAATGAACATGGGGATATTTCTCATGGAACTCACGTGGCTCATGTAGGGATAAGGGCTGGCTTAGAGCCATTTTGAATTCTGCCCAAGAGGACCACCTGGAGGTCTGTGGAGAGAGGGCTGCCAGGAAACTGGGGCTGAAGGAAGGTATCATTCAGAGGAAAATGCACCACCTGTGTCACAGGAAATGCTGTTGAATCTTCCCAATGAAGCCTTTCAAGAATCCACAAAAAGGCCCAGTAAAGTGCTTTAAAATGGTTCCTCCAATAGTGAAGCTCTGTTAGGATCGTCCTAATTGAGTAAGAACTTTCCTGCTTTCTCTAGCTGTCATGTCCTGTTCCCCTTTAACTGTAGAGAGGCCAGAAATCACATTTAGCGAAAAGGGTGAAGAGAGGTGAAAGTAGTAGGTGAGTGAGAGAGAGAGCGAGAGAGCGCAAACTCCTCCTTCTCCTTCCCACAGAAGGACCTAGCTGGGAAATAGGAGGAGGATCAATTACGAAATTTTGATTACTACATCATCTTCCACACTATTAATTATTAAAATAAAACTATGATTATTATTTAAAGAGATTCTAAGGGTGAGCAAGGGAAGAACTTCCCCCATTTTTAAGACACAGCAAAAGTTCAAAATAGTCTCTTTCTGATAACACTTCAAGAGCTCTCCCTGTTCAACACCATGGTTATATGAAGACGAAAGAAACTTTTGCCTTGTCTTTCTCTTGCTTTAAGAGGTCCTTCGACACCTCTTTCTTGCCTTTTAGATTAAATCCAAACTCCTAAGCACAGAGTTTGATATCCTCTATTACCTATCTCATGTATATTTTTCAACTAAACGTCTCACAATTCCAAATGGAACACTTGACTTCAGTCAGGTGATCCTTGTGCTTTGTAATAACAACTAATATTTATTGCACATTTATTGTGCTAAACATTATATCATTTAAGTTTCATAATAACCTCTTGAAGTATTATTATTATCATTATTATTATTAATGTATTTTACAGATGAAGAATCTGAAACACTAATAAATGGTGAGGCTGTGATTAGAACCCAAGCAGTCTGACTCTGGAGCCCACAATCCAAACAGCTAAGCATACTGTATCCTCTCTCTATATACATATGGTCTTTGTTCTCAATCGACTTTTGGAATGTCCCCCTACCCTCCTCTCCTCTGCTTACGCCATCCCAGATATCTTTCAAATACCAGCTCAAACTCCCCTTCCTTTGTGAAGCCTTCCCTAATTACCTCACAGTTATCTCTATTCTCTGAATGCCCCAAGCATTTATTTCATGTCAAGGACTTTAAAATTTGAACTGTGCTGTTTGTTTCCCTATTGTCATTTTGGGCATGCCATCTGGATAAGCCCCCAGAAGTTCCTTCAAAGATAAGGTCTGTCTGTGTTCCATGCTGTATGTACATTTACCAGAGCAGTGTTTCTCCAACTTTAGTACAGAAAGCTATTAACAGACACTTCACAGAATAAGAAATGTAAATGGCAATTAAATGTCTGCAAAGATGCTGGACCTCATTATAATAAGAGACATGCAAAGTCTCACTGAGTTACTATTTATCACCTCTCAGACAGACAAAAATCCAAAAGGAGAACCACATATTCTGATGACAAGGCTGTAGGGAAATAAGATCTCTCATACATTTCTAGTGCAAATGTGAAATGATAGAATTCTCACAGACAGGAATTTGGCAGGTCTAGTAAGACTACACATGCATTCTTTTTGACCCTATAATCCTACTTTTGGGAATATATTCTAAAGATACACTGGCAAAAATCTGAAATGCTGTATGTTCAAAGATATTCTTTGTAGTAATCTTTGTAAAAGCAAAAGACAGAGGGAAAATAGTGCCAATCAATAGAGGCCTAGTTGAATAATTATGGTACCTTCATATAAAAGAGTACTGAGCAGGAAGAAGGAAGATTGTTATAGACTGCTTTGGATGATCTCCAGGATCTATTGTTAAGTGAACAAAGCAGAGAGAAGAAAAATGTGTATAGTATACTATGGTTTGTGTAAGAAAGATAGGAATATGACTATTTCTATATGTGCTTAGTTTTTCAAAAGCAAACAATGGAAGAATAAACTGAAAATTAATTAAAATTATCTGTGAAGGGAGAAGGCAGTGGGGAAGAAACTGGGATGAAGACAGATATCCCTGAATGTACTTTGCTTTACAGTTTTGAATTTGGAACCAAGTATTTTTCCATATAATTCAAAAACAAAGTTAAGCCAAAAGAAAATATTAGAAACAAACTGAAATAATTATACATATATGCTAGAATTAGACAATTAAGTAAATGAATGGGAGCCAGATTTCTCTCTGTTGGAGTGGGATATTACAGACAAGTAAGAGGAGGAAGCCAGAATGATCCATGTGGCAATGAATCAGAGTTAGAGACATTAACATGAACTCATGTTTAACTTATTATTAGCTACATTTTGAACAATATAGATATAAATGATTACACATAGAAATATTTATAGATATGTGTAGATACGGAGGATAGTATACATGCATAATTTCCTGGCCTGTCAGTCAAGAGGGCCTGGAAGCAATGACACCCAAATAGCAACAAGCACACTGAACACCAAGATATTGGTTTCTAATGCCATTCTTTAAGAGAAGGAACCAGGGCTCCTGGGAGAAATGTCCAATAGAATTAGGGCAAGAAATATACAAGATGAGCCTGGAGCATCTTATGCCAGAAAGTAAGGAAGTGCTTTAAAAAATTGTGGGGTCATGTAAAAAGGATGCAAAAGCCAACTGAAGAGCTCCCAATGATAAACACTGAACCAATTTCAGGAAAAGAAAATAATAAAGTAGAACTGGATTATAACTCAAAGTATAAAATAAATATCTATGCATTCATATTGATATAAATAGATGACTGAATCAATCAATCAGAAAAGAAGAGACAAATCGCCCATGCAAAAAAATTCCAAGTAATTTATGTAAATATCCACCCTCAAGTTTATGAAGAATAACTCCTCACTCCTTACATGTAGACTTCACTTATTGACACTGATTTCCTTCTGGGAAGTATTAAAAGGGAAGAAAAATCATTTTACAGTGGAGAAACCTGACACACAGTACCTCAGCCAGATGATCAAAGTTAACACCAATAGTAATTAAGTCATAATGATAGCCAATGCCCATGATATGATGTGATGAGAAGAGCACTTCACCTCTGCTGTCGTCTTTCCCAAAACATGTAATACCAGTCCCATCATGAGAAAAATATCAGACAAATCCCAGTTGAGGGATATTCTATAAAATATCTGGCCAATACTCCTTAAAATTATCAAAGGTTATCAAAAACAAGTAAGGTCTGGGAAGATGGCAGAGTAGGACCCTAAACTCATCTCATCCTAAGAATACAATTATATAACACTCACATCAGTGTAAATAACCCAGAAAAATGACCCAAAGACTGGAAGAACAAACTCCACAACTAAATGTAGAGAAGAGGCCATATTGAAAGGGGTAGAAAGGGCAAAGATGCGGTAGAGAGCTAAATCCTGTGGGTCTGTTTGTGGGAGGAAGGAAGTTGCAGGTGCAGAGAACAAGAAACAGACAACCACACCAGGGACACTGTACAGAGAAGATGAATCCCCAGAGAATTAGGCTTTGAAAATCAGAGGAGCTAAATTTCATGAGTTCTCACAATCATCAGGACATAAAGCCTGAAACCTGAATAAAATCAGTGGGTTTGGCTCCAGGAGAGCCTAGAGGGTGATAGGAAGTTGAGTCCCCACCCTTAAAGAGACAAGAGACCGTCCACAGTCTAGAAGCAGCAGTTTGAAAAAAATGCCTGAGGCATACAAGAGATTTGTTTACTAATCTGAGTTCACTGAAGGACTTCTTGAGGAACAAAAGAGCTGGCAGGCACCATTTCCCTTCCTTGACCCCCAGCATAAACACACAACCACCTGCGAGAGCTAACACAGCTCACACTTGCTACTTAAATTGCTTACACCAACCTCCCCACCCCCATCCCCTGTGCTTTAGTGGATCTGCCCTTTCCAGTCATGCTTGCCTCAGTTCTGGTGCTGCAGGTCTCCTCCCCCAGAAGACTGGCATAAACTTCACGAACAACACAATTCTCAACCCCTACATTTTGCAGGGCTTTGGTCTGAGTTGCAGTGACTGTTCACCTCCTGGGGAGGATACATACACCATGTTAAAACTGCACCCCTCACACACACAGACAGTGTGCAGAGTAGCCAGGCCAGCCATAGTTTTAGCAGTGGCCGCATGTCCCCTGTGGAAGAGGACCAGCACCACCTAGTTAAAAGTGCACCTCCCCCCCCCCACTACTTTCAAGAACAAGAGAGGCAACTGATGTTCCTAACACACAGGAACAGACACAGAGAGTTAGGCAAAATGAGAAGATAGAGGAATATGTCCCCAATGAAAGAACAGGACGAAAACACAGCAAGAGACCTGAGCAAAATGGAGATAAGTAATATGCAACAGAACCAATCAGAGATGAAGAACACAATCATTAAAAATAAAAAATACATTAGAATAAATAGCAGACTAAAAGAAGCAGAAGAATGAATCAGCAACCTGGAGGACAGAGTAATGGAAAGTAATCAAGCTGAGCAGTTGAGAGAACGAAAAATTAAGCAAAATGGGAACAGACTCAGAGAACTCAGTGACTCTATCAAACGTAGTAACGCTCATATTATAGGGACTCTAGAAGATGAGAGAAAAAAGGGGGCAGAAGTTTTATTTGAAGAAATCATAGCTGAAAATTTCCCAAATTTGGGTAAGGAAACAAATTCAGATCCAAGAGGGGTAGAGACCCCCCAAAAAATCAAACCAAGGAAGTGCACACCAAGACACGTAGTAATTAAAATGGCAAAAAAGTGGTGATAATGAAAGAATTTAAAACGCAGCAAAAACAGTTACATACAAAGGAAACCCAATAAAGCTATCAGTGAACTTTTCAACAGAAACTTTGTAGGCCAGAAGGGAGTGACAGGATATATTCAGTGCTAAAAGGAAAAAGTCTGCAGCCAAGGATCTCTATGCAACAAGACTATCATTCAGAAAAAGAGAGATAGGGTTTTTCAGAAAAAAACAAAAAGTTAAAAGTTCATGACCACTAAACCAGCCCTACAAGAAATGTTAAGGGGGACTCTGTGAATGGGAAGGAAAAGCTGTAAGTAAGAGTAAGAAGAGTAGGAAGCACAAAAGCACTAAAAGTCATTCGAGGGATTCACAAAATAGAAGAAAGTAAAGTATGATACCAAATACTAAAATGTGGGGTGAGGAGTAAAGATTGGGTTCAAACTCAAGCAACCATCAACTAAAGATAAACTGCTATATGCAAAAGATGTTATATACAAATCTGATGGTAACCACAAATCAAAAACCAGTAACAGATATGCCTAAATAAATAAACAAACAAACAAATAAATAAATAAATAAAAAAGACTCCAAATATATCACTAAAGAAAGCTAACTTATGGTGAGAGTAGAGAGCAAGGGAAGAAAGGAACAGAGAAAATCCACAAAAGCAAACAAAACAAATAACAAAATGGCGATAAATACATACCTATCAATAACTACTTTGAATGTAATTGAATAAATGCTCCAATCAAAAGACACAGAGTAATGGAGTGAATAAAAAATAAGACCCATATGCTGTCTACAAAAGACTCACTTCAGACCTAAAGATACATGCATGCAGATTGAGAGTAAGGGGATGGAGAAATATTAACATGCAAATGGATATCAAAAGAAAGACAGGGTAGCAGTACTTACATCAGACAAAATTGACTTTAAAACAAAGACTTCAACAAGGACAAAGAAGGACACTATATAATCATTGAGGAGACGATCTAATGAGAAGACTAAAAATTTTAATATTTATGTATCCAACATGAAAGCACCCAAATACATAAAACAGTTCATAACAAATATAAAGGAACTAATTGATAGTAATACATAGTAGGAGGGGACTTTAATGCTCCACTTACATCAATGGACAGATCATCTAAACACAAAGTCAACAAGGAAACAATGCCTTTGAATGACACACTGGACCAGATGGATTTAATAGCTACATTCAAAACATTTCATCCTACAACAGTAGAAAACACATTCTTTTCAAGTGCACACAGACCATTCCCCCAAACAGATTACATATTAGGTCACAAAACAAGTCTGAACAATTTTGAAAAGATCAAAGTTATGCATCTTTTCTGACCACAATGCAGTGAGACTAGAAATCAATCACAAGAAAAATCTAGAAAGAGCACAAATACATGGATGTTAAATAACATGCTACTAAACAGTAATTGGGTCAACCAAGAAATCAAAGAGGAAATAAAAAAAATACATGGAGACAGATGAAAATGAAAACACAATGATCCAAAATCTTTGGAATGCAGCAAAAGCTGTTTTAAGAGGGAAGCTTATCACAATACAGGCCTACCTCAAGAAGCAAGAATTATCTCAGATAAATAACCTAACCTTACACTTGAAGGAGGTAGAAAACGAAGAACAAACAAAACCCTGATTCATTGGAAGGAAGAAAATAATAAAGATTAGTGTAGGAATAAATGATACAGAAACAAAAAAGCAAACAACCGAACAGATCAATGAAATCAGGAACTTGTTCTTCGAAAAGATCAACAAAATGATAAACTTCTAGTCAGATTCATTGAGAGAGAGAGAGAGACAGAGACAGAGAGAGAAAACTCAAACAAAATCAGAAAGGAGAAAGGAGAAATAACTGCCAAAACAGAATTATAAAGGACTAAAAGAGAATATTATGAAAAATTACATGTCAACAAATTGGACCACCTAGAAGAAATGGATACATTCCTAGAGATATATAATCTACCAAAATTGAATCAGGAAGAAAATTTGAACAGGCCAATTACCAGCATCGAAATTAAGTCAGTAATCAAAAAACTCCCAGCAGGAGTGCCTGGGTAATTCAGTTGGTTAAGTGTCCAACTTCGTTCAGGTCATGATCTCATAGTTCATGAGTTCGAGCCCTGTGTCAGGCTCCGTGCTGACAGCTTAGAGCCTAGAGCTGCTTCAGATTCTGTGTTTCCCTCTCTCTCTTCCCCTCCCCTGCTTGCATTCTCTCTCATTCTCTTACTCTCTCTCAAAAATAAATAATAAACATTAAAAAAAAAAACCCGGCAAACAAAAGCCTAAAGCCAGATGCTTTACAGGTCAATTCTAGCAAACATTTAAAGAAGATTTATACCTATTCTTCTCAAAGTTTTCCAGAAAATAGAAGAGGAAGGAAAACTTCCAAATTCATTCTATGAGGCCAGCATTACACTGGTACCAAAACCAGACAGAGACAAAACCAAAAAGAGAACTATAGGCCAATATTTCTGATGAACATAGATGCAAAAATTCTCAACAAAATATTAGCAAACCAAATTCAACAATACATTGAGAAAAATCATTCACCATGATATGGTGGAATTTATTCCCAGTATAGAAGAATGGTTCAACATTTACAAATTAATCAACATGATACCTCACATCAATAAGAGAAAGGAATGAAAAAGATATTATCATTTCAATAGATGCAGAAAAGGCATTTAACAAAGTACAACATCTATTCATGATAAAAACCCTCAACAAATTAGGTTTAGAGGAAACATACCTCAATAATAAAGGCCATCTATGAAAAATCCACAGCTAACATCACATTCAATGGTGAAAAATTGTGAGTTTTTCCTCTAAGATCAGGAAGAAGCCAAGGATGTCCCACTCTCACCACTTTTATTCAACATAGTACTGGAAACCCAAGCCACAGCAATCAGACAAGAGAAAGGAATAAAAGGCATCCAAATTGGTTAAGGAAGAAGTAAAACTTTCACTATTTGCAGATAACATGATACTATATATAGAAAATCCTAAAGACTCCACCAAAAAACTACTGGAAATGATAAATGAATTCAGTAAAGTTGCAGCATACAAAATCAATATATAGAAACCCATTGAATTTCTATACACTAATAACTAAGCAGCAGAAAGAGAAATCAAGAAAACAATTCAATTTACAATTACACCAAAATAACAAAATAGCTGGGAATAAACTTGGCCAAATACTGATAAAAGAAACTGAAGATGACAGGCACCTGAGTGGCTCAGTGAGTTAAGTGTCCGACTTCAGCTCAGGTCATGATCTCACAGTTCATGATGTCAAGCCCCATATAGAGCCATGTGCTGACAGCTCAGAGCCTGGACCCTGCTTCGGATTCTGTGTCTCCCTCTCTCTCTGCCCCCCCCCCTTGTTCTCTCTCTCTCTCTCTCTCTCTCAAATAAATGAACGCTATAAATAATTTTAAAAAAATACTGAAGATGATGCAAAGACATTCTATGTTCATGGATTGAAAGAACAAATATTGTTAAAATGTCTATATTACCTAATCAACACATTTAATTTAATCCCTATCAAAATTCCAATAGCATTTTTCACAGAGCTAGAACAAATAATCCTAAAATTTGTATAGAACCACAAAACCCCAAATAGCCAAAGCAATCTCAAAAAAGAAAAACAAAACTGGAGGTATCACAATCTCAGATTCCAAGTTACATTACAAAGCTGTAGTAATCAAAACAGTATGGTACCAGCACAAAAACAGACACCTAGATCAATCACCTAGACACCTAGACAGAATAGAGAGCCCAGAAATAAACCCATAATTATATGGTCAATTAATCTTCAACAAAGGAGGCAAGAATATACAATGGGGAAAAGTCTCTTCAACAAATGGAATGGGGAAAACTGAACAGTACATGCAAAAGAAAGAAACTGAACTACTTTCTTACACCATACACAAAAATAAACTCAAAATGGGTTAAGGATCTAAATGTGAGACCCAAAACCACAAAAACTCTAGAAGAGAGCATAGGCAGTAATTTCTCTGGCACTGGCCATAACATTTATCTACATATGTCTTCTGAGGTAAGCGAAACAAAATAAAAAATAAACTATTGGGACTATATCAAAACAAATAGCTTATGCATAGCAAAGGAAACCATCAACAAAACAAAACAAAAAGATAATCTACTAAGTGGGAGAAGATATTTGCAAATGATGTATCTGATAAAGGGTCAGTATCCAAAAATATATGACTTATACAAGTCAACACCAATAATGATGATGATGATGATGATGATAATTCCATTGAAAAATGGGCAGAAGACATGAATAGACATTTCTCCAAAGGAGACAGATGGCCAACAGACACATGAAAAGTTGCTCAACAGCATTCATCATCAGGGAAATGCAAACCAAAGCCACAATGGGATACCATCTCAGACCTGTCAGAATGGCTATAGTCAAAAAGATAAGAAACAAGTGTTGGTGAGGATGTGGAGAAATGGAACCCTTGTGCACTGTTGGTGGGAATCCAAACTGGTGCAGCCACTATGGAAGACAGTATGAAAGTTCTTCAAAAAATTAAAAATAGAACTACCCTGGGATGGCTACCCTGAGCTACCCTGGGTGGCTCAGTCAGTTAAGCACCTGACTCTTGATTTCGGCTCAGGTCATGATCTCATGGTTCGGTTAGTGTGATTGAGCCTTGCTTCGGGCTTCATGCTGACAGAGGCAGAGCCTGCTTGGAATTCTCTCTTTCCCTCTTTCTGCTCCTCTTCTACTCATACTCTTTCTCTCTCTCAAAATAAATAAACATTAAAAACAAAAAACAAACAAACAAACAAAAAAACCCCAGAACTACCTATGATCCAGCAATGGCACTACTAAGTATTTACCCAAAGTATACCAAAACACTAATTCAAAGGGATACATGCACCCTATGTTTATAGCAGCATTATTTACAATAGCCAAATTATGGAAGTGACCTAAGTGTCCATCAATAGATGAACAGATAAAAAAAATATGTGGCATATATAGACAAGGAAATACTATTCAACCATAAAAAAGAATGAAAACTTTCCATTTGCAACAACATGGATGGAACTAGAGTATAATGCTAACAAATAAGCCAGTCAGAGAAAGACAAATACCATATTATTTCGCCCATATGTGGAATTTAAGAAATAAAACAAATGAACAAAGCGGGGGAAAAGGAGACAAACCAAAAAAAAAACCAGACTCTTAACTATAAAGAACAAACAGATGGTTACCAGAAGGGAGGTGGGTGGAGAGAATGGGTGAAACAGGTAATGGGGATTAAGAGTTCTTATCTTGATGAGCACTGAGTAATATATGGAAATGTTAAATCACTATATTGTACACCTGAAAAGAACACTGTAGGTTAACTGCATTGTACTTAAATTTTTTAAAAAAAATTTAAAGTCCCACACCATGAGAAAAGACAATTATAATGTATTTATAAAAAGAAAGGAAAAAAAGGAAAGTATTATAAAAGGGAAAGAGAAAAAAAAAGGAAAGTCTGAGAAACTGTCACAGCCAAGAGAAACCTAAGGAGACATGATGTCCAAAAATAATATAGTATCCTGGATGGAATCTTGTGAAAGAAAAAGGACATTAGGGAAATACTAGACAAGTTTGAATAAACTGTGGACTTTAGAAATGTATCAGTATGGGCTCATTTATTGTGACAAATGCATCACATTAATATAGGGTGTTAATAATAGAGGAGCTGGGTATGAGATATATGGGAATGCTGTACCACCTTCTCTAAGACTGTTTTAAAATTCAAAGTTTATTTTAAAAATATAAAGCAAATAAACTTAGCTATAGATCAAGTTGATTCTATAAACATAAAGAGAAGAATTATTTTAAGTAACTTTAAAACACAGTCTCCTGAGGACAAACTTACACACAAAGATATCTTAGATTGCCTTCAGTATTACTAGCATTGGTTACTATGCTGTATTTGAGATATATTGAAATATATATTAATAGATCACAATAAAATACCAATATATGATATATAATATACTTTAATAATATATATTAGATATATATATATATAAAGAGAAAGAGCAAATACTTAATTATTTTAGTATCATTGGAAGCCAAATTTTTTAGCATAAAAGAGATAAAAGACAATATAAAACCAAAGTATGTAAAAACTTTTCTTCATTTCAATTATAAATGTAAATATTAACTCATAATTGACTTTTTTTAAAGAATGCATAATTCCTAGCTCTGTCCACTAAAAATGCCAGGGTTGATGAGCAATGAGCACCCTGAAAGCCCAGACTATAATCTCTAAATACCCTTCCCCACTAAAAGGAATCAGGAGTCCTTGGAGAAATGGCTAATTATAGATCTGAGGTAGATGAGCCTGTAGCATCTTGTTACGTCGGAAAGTAAGGAAATTACAGAGACTATAGGGTCATATGAGGACAAATAAGCAAACAAAAAAACACAAGAGAGGCTCCTGGGTGGCTCAGTCAGTTAAGCAATTGACAGTAATGAGTTTGTGCTCTGTAACTGGCTCTCTGCTGTCAGCACAGAGCCCACCTTGGATCCTCTCTCTCTCTCTCTCTGCCCCTCCTCCCCCTTTCAAAAATAAATAAACATTAAAACAAACAAACAAAACAAAACACAGGAGCCAACTTGAAGTGGCTCTGATTGGCCAAAGATGGAACAATTTAAACACGAAGAGAGTAACAACAAGAAACAAATAAGAAAAAAAAGAAAAAGTAACAACTACAATGAATTAAAACTCATCAAATACATGAAAATTTATGAGCTTGTAGTATGTATCTCTTTCTTCCCCAGCCCATAAAGAAAACTTCATGGTTACTTTTTGAGAGTACAAGGATATCAATCATTCTGATACATATAAATATGATAAAGGGAAAGAATAAAGGTTTTATCTTGCCTTTTCTCTACAGACTGTATTTCTTGATAACCAAATAGCTTATGAAGGAAATTTCTTCTATATAGAAGAATCACAGCTAATAAATGCAGGAAGAAAAATAGAGCTGAAACCTAAATCGCCATTTTGTAACCCCTAATGAAATAGTAGAACCAGGCAATGCTCAAATGGGCTGCTAAAGCCCTTAAATAAAATGCCGATGGAGAATTTTATAATGGATAGATCAGGACAACAGCACTTGAACCAGCTGATCAATCTTAACTAAAAGTGGAATAGCTGGATATAATTTTCTTCTTCCTGAAATACTGAATCTAATCAAGCTGCTATCCATCAGTTTACAGAAAATAAGAGAGAGGAACCTGTTAAAAGCAGTACCATGAGGATACACTGAGTCAAATCTAAAATGTGGGAAATTCTACAGAACAAATGAAACAGTTTCTTCTGCAAATAAACAGTGTTATAATAATGGAAAGGGGCTATTAAAAGTTGAAAGAGACATACCAACCAGACACAGTGTGTGTATCTTTTTGGATCCTAATTTCAACACATCAAATGCAAAAGGATATGTTTGGGGCTACGATGAAAAACTGAGCATGGACTAGGGAATAGGATACCTAGAAGGTAATGTTGTTGAGCGTGAGGATGGCATCTGATTATGTTTAAAAAAAAAAAGTCCTTATCTGTTACAGAAACATACTAAAGAACTGATGGACAAAAGGGTAAGATGCCTGGGATTCACTTTAAAATATTTCAGCCGCACCTCCTCCCCATAAGTTGGTACAGATGGACAGAACTGAAACAAGAGCAAAAGGATGCTGATAAATTATTGAACCTGAATGATGGGTACATGGGGTCCATCAGACCATTCTTTCTAATGTGTATGTTTAATCATGTTTGTGGTGAATAGAAAACAACTTTTAATTTTTAAAAATGGTGCAGGTTTGAGGGTACAAAGGAAATATTGATTCTTGATTGGGGGGTCTTTTAAATAAGCAGCTCAGGTGATTCTGATACTGATGTCCAGGACCAGACTGAGAGGATCTACTCTAGTATGGCTCTGCTCTGGGTAGTGAACAAACCCTCAATAATTATTTATTGATTTAAAATGAAGACCAGCAGAGCCTGGGTGGCTCGGTTGGTTGAGTGGCTGACTTTGGCTTGGGTCCTGATCACGTGGTTTGTGAGTTCCAGCCCCGCATCAGTCTCTGTGCTGGAGTCTGGAGCCTACTTTGGATTCTGTGTCTCCCTCCCTCTCTGCCCTTCCCCTGCTCATGCTCTGTCTCTCTCTCTCTCTCTCAAAAATAAATAAACATTAAAATTTGTTTTATAAATGAAAACTAGATTTTGATCAGAAATTGAAATTTGCAAAATCCTTTTCATATGGCCAAAAAAATATGGAAAAGATCACAGGTGAAGAGCATGGGCAGAGTATTTCATGGGCCTGGCCAGAATGCCCAACTATTAGGGTTACATAATATCTTTATTTCAGAGCCCATTTCTTGACAGGGTATTCTGTATTCTCCAAATTCATTAAAAGAAGGATGAGTTGGATTCCCACAGACTTTCCAGTGGGCGCTGATTCTGTAATGGTCCTTCCTCCAGCTATTGGGCTGTGCATGCATGCAGTGTCTTCAGGCTGGCTTAGTGCAGGGAGCAGCAGTCTCCCCTTGTCTTCTACCCAGAAGCCAAGAAAAACATGTTTTCTGAGGCTTGTGGCCATCCATCCTCTCAGTTTGCTTATATGTATATTTCAGCTCAGTTACCTCCAGCAATAAAGAAGAAAATCAGCAGAGCCCATGCTTCTGTACAGCAGTCCCCTAAGATCTCCAAGAAAGCAGATCTGTTTAGGTAAACCAGAAGTGAGAATCCTCTCGGGCACCTGAGCTACTGAGTTTAATTGGGATGCAGCTGCCTTTCCTCCTTCCGCACACTCATTCCTAGTTCAGCCTGCAGACAACAGGGAGTTACCAGTTAATTGACTGTTTCTATGATTGTCATTCACTTTGGCACTCTTCCTGATTCCTTGTTGCTACAGAAGCTGCTTTTAAAAGTATCTGCTTTCCTGTGGACCCTGCAGTCCTGTGCACTGTGCCAGGCTAAAATCTTTAGGATGTGTTAAAGGTCGGGGGCAACCTATCTGGGAAGATGGTGCATGTTGTGGGATTGGGGTGCTGGTGTGAACAGAGCTGAGTGGAGCCAGGACTATCATCCGGGTTATATATTACATAAGGGAGCTGGACAAGTTTCCAGTCTCAGAACCAGTTGGGCAGGTTGAGGGAGTTTTGGGGGTTTTTTTTGTTGTTGTTGTTGTTTTTAATTTCTCACCACTCTACTGAACAGAGGGAACTTTCAGCTTAAAGTCAATGGTTCACTTGGAATGTCAAGAAAGGTTTGCAAGCTGGGGCTTGGGTTTCACGGTTCTATTGTCCTTTCTGCTAGGTGCTACACCCCTGCAGACAGGGGCAACGCAACAGAAGTAGGCAAGATGTGGGACCCAGTGGCTCACAGTCCAGCTCTAGACCTAGGTTGCCAATAGCTTTTAAACTTGGCTGGCTTCTGATATAAAGAGTACTGGGGAGCCACTGCCAAAATCAATACATCATGTTTGTGTGTGTGTGCCCGCCACAGGTTACATCATGGTATTGGATTTTTGGTGGTCACCCCATCTCCTCATTGCTTTGAGTCTAACTGCTGCCCGACCTTCTGCCAAACTGGCCCAGAGCCTCCCTCCCTTGCCTCTTCAGTGGAAAGTTCCAGAGTAATTCTGAGTGTGCCTCTTCAGAATGCTTTGTGATTTTTATTAAAACAAAACAAAAAATAACAACAACAAAAAAAACACAAAAACAGGAGTTTTGCCCTTTGGGAACCCTAATTGGTTCCCAGGAGATGAGATGAGTCTTTTGGCTCGTACTGTCTCTAGATTTCTGCAAAGCATTCTCTGTTTACCAAATGAATACACCAGTCCAGGAGCCAAGTGGAAATCTGTTCCAGGCCCTCTCTACTTAAAGAAGAAAAGAACACTATATGTTGTAAATCAAAAAGGAAGGGAGGTTGAATTTCAAGAAGAGCCTTTTTAACTCAAGAATTCATCCCTGCGAAAGGTGAGGTCCAATGGATTAGGGTAAATATCTTGCAAATATGATGGATTAGGGTAAATATCTTACAAATATGTAGTATGGATCTTGCAACTAATTCAGGTGCCCTTTTCCTTCCCTTCACTACTCAGAGTGGGGAGAAGCAGTGTTTAAAACTTCCCTTGCCCAGACGGCTCCCCAGACCAATTAAATTGCTATCTCTGGGGAAGGTTTTGTTTTTGCTTGTGTTTTGTTTTCACTTTAACTCCCAGGTGATTCAGCGTGCTGCAAAGTCAAGAACCCCGGCTCCAGCAGAAATAAAATGAGCCACTGTTCAAACCCTGCCTTTTGCTACTGAGCATGTCGACCTATAAAATTATAGGTGACTCCCTTCTAAGATTATTTGAGCTCTAAAACCCTCTGATTCTCTTTCAATTGGTCTCTGTCCTGGAAATCACGAGAGTACCAGGGCCAGCTGTTTTTTTGTTGTTTTTTTTTTAATGTNGAGCGGGCAGTGAGCACAGAGCCCGACGCGTGGCTCGAACCCATGAACCGTGAGATCATGACCTAAGCGAAAGTCGGACGCCTAACCGACTAAGCCACCCAGGTGCCCCTGGGACCAGCTGTTTTTCCACAACACCTGGAATGTCCCTAAAGCCGGCTACCGCGTAAAAAGATCTGTCTAATCGGGTCAGGGTGTTGGTGAGCCTGTATTGCCTTACCGGATGTAAGTAAATGAGTAGTGTGGTTTACAAAGGAAAAACACAAGCTACATGGTGTTTCTGATACTTATGGGCCTATCAGCTAGTTTTAAATGAGTAGTGGAATTTTTCTTAATGCATATTTAAGTCCTGTAGCTGTGCTAATTCCCAATTCCTCTGATATTCAGTTAATTGGAAATACACCCTCCTCAAGAATGCCTTAGAATAAACATGGACCGCCCCCACCCCTTCCCACTGGTGGAAATTTAAGCACTTTAGGAAGCTGAGGAGACTCTAATCCAAAATATGCAATTTTTATCTGGCATGGACTTTAATTAGATATTACTGTAGTAGCCTAAATGGATAGAGAAAAGCTTTAACTCTTGAACTAAGGCACAATTAGTCAGGCATAGAAGAACTCTAAACGGATGCTAATTGCTTTTAAAAAGATAAATTGAATTGAGCCAAAGAAGCAGAAAATTACCTTTGTTAGGAATCATCTTGGTTGTTTAAGAAAAGGAGGGCTGGTGGAAATTGGAACAATTAAGTGCGCATGGCTGGGAGGAGAGGAGGCCCTCATTCTTTTCTCAGCTAAACACGAATCCCAAAGGCAGAGACTCTGGAAGGTTGAATGCCACCCAAGGCTGTCTTCTGGTCTCTGGTAACCTGTGTGCATACCTTCAGCCTGTGCCACCCATTGTTTTGACATCTTACCGCGAGGATCCCCAGTGTTATTTGAAAATGTTATCTCAAAGGGTGTGGCATGAAACCGTCCCAGTGAAGGTAATTGAAATGCAGTTTAATTTTTAAAACGAACCTTCAGGGCAAAGGTGAAGTGGTTTCTCCTCCCTGTGAACTCCATAGCCCTTTAGGGTGCTTCACCCACAGGACGAGTTCCATGTGTGTAGAAACTGTTGCATTTATAGCTCTGGGAGTCTAGCAAAATCAGAGTACATGTGGCATGTCACGGCTACACAAACAGAGGGAGCCATTGACCTAGAGGCTCTTTCGAGGAGGAGGCATTTAGACAAACCGCTCTTCCTGTCCACAGAAAATCTTACAGAGGGCCAAGGACGTGTTTTGGGTTATTTGGTACTGTGTGCAGATGGTCCTTGGTTTTCCCCTCACATAATTAAGCACAAAATTTGGAAAGATTTATTTAATAAAATCTATCAGTAACCCCTGGATACTTGTGTCTTCATGTTCCCTTTCCTCTCAAAGTGTTTGTAGTCAGCCAGTCTTGCCTTAACCATCTCCTCTCTGGGCTTCTCACGGCACCTCACAGCCTGCCTTTGCCCCAGTCCCCTTTGCTGCCCCTTGGCTGGCTGCTTGACTAATGCTGGAAGGCCTGAGCTTGGTCCTGGTCTTCATCTTCTCTGTGTCACCCTTCCCTGTTGGTGACTGCATCCATGGCCATGGCTTAAAACAATGCCTCTCTGGGGTGCCTGAGTGGCTCAGTGGGGTAAGCAGCCCGCTCTTGATTTCAGCTCAGGTCATGATCTTGTGGTTCATGAGGTTGAGCGCCGCGTCAGGCTCTGATGCTGACGTTGTCGAGCCTGCTTGGGAGTCTCTCTCTCTCTCCCCCTCTCTCTCTCTCTCTCTCCTTCTCTCTCTCCCCCTCTCCCACTTGCTCTCTATCTCTCTATTTCTAAATAAATAAAAATAAAAATAAAAATAAACTATAAATAGTGCCGCTCTGCTGACATGACCGTTATCTATATCCTTAGCTCAGACTTGCCCCTGGGGCCTCACTCCCCCAAAACCTAACAGCCTGCTTGGTATCTTCATGTGGGTGTCCTATAGGCATCTGAATCCTTGATTCCTGCCCTTACTATGTTCTCCATTAAGTAAAATAGGACCACCTCATGGCTCCCACCAAAACCTAGCACTCACTCTCAATTCTCCCCGACCCCCACCGTATCAAATCCACCAGCGAGTTCTGTTGGTTTTATCCCCAAAATACATTCCTAATCCTCCCACTTATTTTCATTTCCACTTTTACCATCATCTCTCACCCAGATTACTGTAATAGCCTCCTGGCTGATCTTCCTGCTCTCCCTCTTGCTCCCTGACACGGCACTCTCTACGCAGCAGCCAGAGTGAACTTTGCAAAACGTAAATCAGATCATGTTAATTGCCTGGTTAAACCCCTGTGGTGAGATTCCGGGAATGCAAGGATATCTGGTTGTATAAAACACCATATTAACAGACTAAAGGAAGGCAGCTGCATGATCAACTCTACTGACATAAAGAAAGCATTCAATAAAGCACACAATTTTTTCATGACACAAACTCTTGGCAAACTGGAAATGGAAGAGAACTTCCTTAATCTGATAGAAGGTGTCTCTGTTGAAATGTTGACACAAACATAATCATATTTAATGGTCCAACTCTAAAACTATTTCCAGTGGAGTCACAAAGAAAATAAAGGTAACACTTATCATTGCTTCTGGAAAGCATTGTCCTGGAAGTCCTAGACAAAGTGAAAATGCAATTCAATAAATGCTTATCAAGAGCCTACTATGTGCTAGGGGCAGTTCATGGCTCTTAAGATGCACCAATGAATAGCGATGCCTAGGTGGCTCCCTATTATCCCTATTAACCTTATCAAGGTTAAGCGTCTGACTCTTGATTTCAGCTCAGGTCATGATTTTGTGTCATGAGATCAAGCTCCACATTGGGCTCTGATCTGACAGCACAGAGTCTGCTTGTAATAATCTCTCTCCCCCTATCCGCCCCTACCCAGCCCATGCTCTCTCTCTTCAAAATAAATAAATATGAAAAAGAAAAAGATTTGCCAATGAGTAAAACAGACAAAAACAACACTGGGCATACACTGTTGTGAAGAAATGCAGAAACAACCAATAGATATGGTTATGGGCTGAACTGTGTTCCTCCCTAAATTCACATGGGAAAGTTCTAAATGCCAGTGTCTTAGGATGGGGCTATATTTGGCAATAAGGTCTTTAGACAGATGATTATGTTAAGATGAGAGGTACGGTGGACCCTCATCCACTCTGCCTGCTGTCCTTACCAGAGGGGGAAATCTGGACACCCAAGAGACACATGATGAGTGGGCACAGAGGACAGACCAGGTGATGACACAGAGAGAGGCACTATTTGCAAGCCAACGACAGAGGCCTCAGGAGAAACCAAAACTACTGACACCTTGATCTTGAACCCCTAGCCTCCAGAACTGGGAGAAAATAAACTTGTATTGTTTAAGCCACCAGTCCATGGCATCATGTTATGGCGGCCCCCTCAGACCAACAGAGATAGCAGTTTACATAAACAAGTATATAGTATGTCAGAAAATGACAAGACATAAGTAAGACATAAAAGGCATAAGTAAAAGAGATCAAGGGCAGTGGGGAGGCGAGGTGTGGAGTGGACCGGAGTGTTAAATTGGGTGGTCAGAGGAGGCGAAACAGAGAAGGGAAAAGACAAGATGTATGAGAACAGGAAAGGAAGAGGTTGGAGGGTGAGGAGGGAGTCAGACATGGTACATAGAGAGCTTTAGCCTTGCCAGTAAGGTTTTGTTTCTTGTGCTTGGTGGTGGGATCATTACATTATTAACTGCACATTTCGGTCTGCCTGTAAGATTTCATCATCATTTTTTGGAAAGTTTGTCTTGGAAAGGTTAGCACCTGGATACTGGATGGTGGTTGTGGCAGGAGGGTCCGGGCAAGACTGAGTGGAGACAGTGGAGTGAGGGTGAAGAGGGTGTGCGGGTCCCAGTCACACCAGGCATGGCTGCCTCAGGATAAGATGACCGAATGTGGGAGGTAAGAAAGGGAAAGGCACCTGGGATGACGTGTGCAGTGGAGAAAGGAGTGTCATTGCCAAGACACAGGATAAGTAGTGGGTATGGGGGCTGGGGGTGAGACCCTGAGGACAGGGTGGACAAGTTGTTTTTGAGGGGCCAGTTGGTGTTCAATGGCAGGAAAAGAGGAAAGAGATGAAAGGGTGCATCGCATCTCTGAATCTAGAATGCTCACACTTGATTCTTGAGGGTGGCCTCTTTTCTGCTTACACACAAAGGGCGGGAACTCAAGATCAAGTTGAAGTCATATTCTACTGGAGTTCCTTGGCACTCTGGCACTGCTCACACCCCTGCATTCCCTGTTTAGAAACTCTGGAAGCTGCCTCTCTCATGCAACCCCCCAGCCCCCCAGCCCCCGGCCAACGTCAGGCACTGCTCAGGGGATCGCTAGCATTGCCTGGGAAGGGGCTTAGAGATAGGTCAGCAGCAGCACCCTCCTTCTTTTGAATAAAGGTTTACATTTTAGAATAGATTAGTACAGAGTTCCCATTTTCCCCGCACCCAGCTTTCTCCATTATTCACATCTTACATTATTGGTCACAGTTGATGAACCAATATTGGTATATGATTATTAACTAATGTCTACAGTTTATTCTTTAGTATTTACCTATTGTCCTTTTTCTGTTCCAGGATCTTAGCAGGGATATCCCGTTAAATTTAGTCATCCTGTCTCCTTAGTGTTCTCCTGACTGTGATAGTTTCTCACACTTTCCTTATTTTTTTAAATTTTTTTAATGTTTATTTATTTTTGAGAGAGGGAGACACAGAATCTGAAGTAGGCTCCAGGCTCCGAGCTGTCAGCACAGAGCCCAGTGTGGGGCTCGAACTCGTGGGCTGTGAGATCACGACCTGAACCGAAGTTGGATGCTTAACCGACTGGGCCACCCAGGTGCCCTATACTTCCCTTGCTTTAGATGACCTTCAAGTGTTTGAGGAGTGCTGGTCAGGTATTTAGTAGAATGCATCTCATTTGGGATTAGCCTGATGTCTTCCCACCACCACCCCTCCCCCTACTTATTTTAAGTAGCTGAGACTGTTTCCTTTCCCCCAAACAAATGCAGGGAGCAGCTGCTGGCTTGAAGCCCTAGGTGGGAGAAGGAGAGCCTCGGGGTATCTCTGTGAAACTCGGCAGGGCTCTGAGAAACCCAGTCTAGAACAATCCCTCATTTGTGGACCAGGAAGCAGCTCTCCCAGCCTCCACCCCCTTTTGTGGACAGGATCTGCCTGCCTTACCCACTCACTTCAGATGCGAGCATCTCCTTCCCATGGGCATTTCCTGTCCCACAGGGACCTAAGACAGTCTCCCTGATTGTTCAGAACTGCCCCCCAACACACACACACTGAATTCATCATTGCCGAGCAAATGATCCTTTAGATCCTTCAGCTCAGCCAGATGGTTCAGTGGGTCATGGACCGCTTTGAAAAGTTAGCCAGACAAGCATACGTTTAAAGTTCGATTCCGGGGCGCCTGGGTGGCTCAGCTGGTTAAGAGTCTGACTTCAGCTCAGGTCATGATCTCATGGTTCGTGGGTTCGAGCCCCACGTCAGGCTCTGTGCTGACAGCCAGCTCAGAGCCTGGAGCCTGTTTCAGATTCTGTGTCTCCCTCTCTCTCTGACCCTCCCCTGCTCATGCTGTCTGTCTGTCTGTCTGTCTCTCTCTCTCAGAAATAAATAAAACATTTAAAGCAATTTTTAAAGTTTGATTCCATCACTTATTTCAGGGCCCATGAACCCTCTGCGCATGAAACATGGGACCCCAGTGAGGTATCCCTGAGGCAGGGAGGCTTGTGAAATACACACACTTACTAGGAATTGAATGTTGTGTCCCTCCCCGAATTCACATTCGAAATCCTAACCCTGCACGTGATGGTTTGATGAGGTGAGCCTGGAGAGGTGAGTAGTTCATGAGGGTGAAGCCCTTGGGAATGGGATTACTGCCTGACTACAAGAGACCCCAGGGCTCCATAGCCCTCTTCCTGCCATGTGAGGATACAACCTGGAAGAAAGCCCAGGGACCTCGCCAGAACCCAACCACGTTGGCACCCCAATCTTGGACTCCCAGCTTCCAAAACTGTAGAAATAAATGCCTACTGTTTCTAAGGCACCCAGCCTATGGCACTGGGAGGTGATGGGCCTCCCAGGTGCCTTTGGATGAGTGGTCATACCCCTAAATACTCAGGTTTATCAAGACCCAGGCTCCAGTGTCCAGCAGACCTCGTCTAGTCCTGGCTTGGCCCCTTTGCAGCACTGTCCCCTGGGTGGACCCTCGGTGCTCCCTTTCACACTCTGTAAACTGGGATAACAGCCACCTCAGGGGTTGTGGTGAGGAGTTAGGCAAAGCCCAGCACGGCAAGCATCAGGTCAAACTCAGCAGCTGCTGGCACTATCATCATTGTTGCCGCCGCTGTTGTTGCTGTTGCTGTCAGGCACAGACAACTCCACGTGCCCCGTTTCCTGTGCCATCCGCTCATCAGCGCGCCAGGGCTGGAACTACACCGGACCTAACGCTCCTCTAGGACCTGTGCTATTCATGGCAATGACCAAAGGGGAACATCTCTAAGCTGGCCGAGGGAGGCCCAGGAAGCAGCTCGAAACTCAAAATAACCCTTTTGGCCAGTGGGGACTTTGGGCTCCATCCGGAACATCTCAGCTGGGAGAGGTGCTCTCGGGGAAGGCCTCAGCGTGTCCTCCCGCTCAGCAGTGTTTTCCAAACTACAGGTTGCAGCCCATTAGTGGGTATGGAAATCAGTTCCGTGGGTTGTGCCCAGCCCCCCCACCCCCCCCACACCAAAAAGAAATAACGAACAGAAATAGACTACAGTAGAAAATATCAGAGGGTATCATTTGTAGAAAGTATAATTTTCCTCAGAAAATTGATTTTGTTTGAGTGCACGCATGTGTGCCTGTGTGTGTCTCCTGGGTCTTGCTGTGAAATGTCTTTCTGTGGTCAGTAGGCAAAAACGTGCAAAGCCACCACTCTAAAGCGTGTGCAGGAGTGGGGTCTGGGGGGTGTTTGTGAAGCCCCCTGCAAGGAACGAAAGAGAAGGGAGAGCTTTTAGGACCAAGAGTCAGTTGTAGGGGTGGGGACTGAGTGGAATGTTCAGGAACCTTCCCGCTCCACTGCAGGCCCGACCCGCACCTTAGGATACTGTGTTATCCTTTCCTGGCTCCTCTTGGGGATCAGCCGCCACAAAATACCCTAAGCACCAACCCTATAAACAACAAGGGCTTGTGTGTTTGCCCGCAGGAGTGGCAAGGGGCTGGAGGGACTGTGTCCTATAGCCCGTTCTGGGGGGCAAAGCCCAGGACATGGAGTGGGAGGTGGCAGCCTTCACAGGGGCTGACAACTACAGTGGGACAGCAGGGGCCATGAGGTGTGCTGCCTCCTCACCTTCACCGCTTCTCCCGCCTTCGGGGTAGAGCCAGAACTCTGGCACCTTCAGTCTCCCTCCCTCAGTGTCTCTCCTGTTCCATGCACTTGGAGTCCACACATTACCAAGCTGACCTCTCTCTCTTCTGGTCTCAAATGGTTAAAAAAATTTTTTAATTTTTTTTTAACATATATTTATTTTTGAGACAGAGAGAGACAGAGCACAAATTGGGGAGGGACAAAGAGAGAGGGAGACACAGAATCCGAAACAGGCTCCAGGCTCTGAGCTGTCAGCACAGAGCCCGATGTGGACCTCGAGATCATGACCTGAGCCGAAGTCAGCCGCTTAACCAACTGAGCCACCCAGGCGCCCCTAAAATATTTATTTCTTAGAGAGAAAGAGAGAGAGAATATAAATGAGTGGGGCAGGGGCAGAGAGAGAGAGAGAGAGGGAGACACAGGATTCCAAGCAGGCTCCAGGCTCTGAGCAGTCAGCACAGAACCACCAGCTGTGAGACCATGACCTGGGCCCAAGTTGGACCCTCAGCTGACTGAGCCCCCCAGGCGCCCCTCAAATGTTTTAGGCAGACCTTCTCCTTGGAACATCTCAGGCCTCACCTTGGAAGGCACCCCCTATCTGCAGATACCAGCCCTGTCGTCTCCCTGCACCGCGGCTCCCAGCGGCGCCTTTCTGTGCAGCTGCCTGCCACCCCTCAGAGACTGAGTGCCCTGGGCGGGACCTGGGTCTAGTTCCCTGCGTGCCCCTGCCTACCTGAGCACCGGGGACCCTGAGTGACGCCTGGCTCGGTTTTTTTATTAAATGAGCAGGTGGAGAAGAAAAGGGTGAGCACTCTCCCAGGATCAAATCCTGTTGGCTTTATCCGGCTCCGTGTCCCGATTTTGCAGGAATCTGAGCCGTGAGCAGGTCTGGGAGCAGCAGGGGATGCAAGGAAGATGTGAGTCAGAGAGGCCACGAAACAACAGCGAGCGAGAAGTTGGCGCTGCGCAGGCAGGTGGGTGGGACCCGGACCGCGCTCCAGCTCCGGCTGTGGCCGCCCCTTTGCCTTTTATTGCTCTGGCTTTGCGTGGGCGTGGGAGCCCGGCTCCTGTCCCTGGGGCACCTTGAAAGGACTTGAGGACCTCTGACTCCAGGCTCAAAGGTGGGAAAGTACAGGGTGTGTTTGCGGCCGCGTGGGAAAGACAGCAGAGGGCTGGGGCGGGTGTGGGGGCGGCTCTGAGGCCACCACGGTGGGGGATGGGGGACTCGAGACCCACCCGTTGTGGTTATATGCAAAGTTGGGTATATTTCTCTAGGAAGAAGACAGCAGCTTTCAGCAGATTCACAAAAATATTGTGGCCGCAAACAGGAGACAGACACCGTGCTCGAGGCTTCTGAGCAGGTTTCGGGAATCTCGCTCTGGCAACTGCGCACGTGGTAGAGCGGAGTCTCGCTAGTTTCCCTGGTGGGAGAACATGTGCCGTGGCAAGATCCTGTGTAAATATTTGAGATCTGACATTTGGTTGTTTAATAAGACTGCCTGCCTCGCCGCATAAGAGTTAGAATTCTTTTCTGATAGAGCTGGCCTCCGACGCAATACCCAGGCACTGTGGGCGCCGTCCGGCGAGCACTCTCAGGGGTCTCCAGCAGGGGTATTCTCTCCTCGGCTCCTACCCCGCAGCCGGCTCTGACTCCTGCTGACTCCGGGGTCCCCTGATAGGAAGCCCTCCCTCCCCAGGGGCAGCCCCAGGGGGTGATGGTGACACAGCCACCCTCCCTCTTCTGTCCTGTCCCACCGTGACCGCACCAACGGTACTCAGTGTGTCCGACTTCTCTGAACAGCTGGGGGTAAAATAGGGGACATTTTCACATCAGAGGGAAAAAAATTATAACTGTCCATTTCATATGACTCTCCTCCTGCTGCAGGAGTCAGGCATGGGAGACGCTCGAGCCTATCTTGCCCTCTTATCCTCTGTTCTTCCCTCTTCTAGGCCTACAGTGCAAATATCCACCTTCCCTTTAGGGAGCCTCCTTCCCTATCCACAGGGCTGCCTTCACCTTAGAACACAACATCCTCCTCTCCCTACATGGACATGGTAATTCCTGGTGACACTTTCCCCAAAGTCTGATGTACTTAGCCCTCCACTACTAATACCAGAACCGGGAAGGGGGAGCTCCGGGAGACACGGGGTGGATCTCACTCTTCTGTTGGGTCTGAAGATTCCTGTCTAATGGCCATTATAGAAGGAGGATTCTTCCTATTCACTGTTGGGTAACCATCATTCACATACAAATACATCTCCTGAAGACAAACTTTAATTCTCAGAAATGACAGAATCTAGATCACATGAAGGGAGGCAATCGTTGATGTCAGTACAACATCGTCTGCACAGGTGCCTGCTCAATGGATATGGCAGTTACTGTGCAGAGCCGTGTTCATTCCTTGTGCTGCCCCCCGCCCGCACCCTGGCTTCTAGGCAGGGCCTCTGAGCCTCCAGAAATCAAAACACACTTTGCCACATTATGCAGTAATACTCGGTTCTGCTATATAGAAGATAGGAGAAACAAATGGGATGGATGCCACTCATAAGAAGCCTTAAGTAGAGGGGCACCTGGCTGGCTCCAGTCGATAGAGTGCACGACTCTTGGTCCCAGGTTGTAAGTCTGAGCCCCACATTGGGCGTAGAGATTACTTTAAAAAACTCTTAAATAAAATCTTTTAAAAAGAATAAGTCTTAAGGAGAGATAGAAATCAAATAGCTTGTGAACTCTGAGCAAAACTCATGGGTTAAAGTAGATAATAAGTAACCTATAAACATGGAATGAAGAATAGTGTTCCCTGTAGATAAAAAGGAAGGAGAGACCAAGTCATAAGGTACAAAGCATGTCAGGCTGATAGCTAAGTTATCCCTACATTGGCCAATTTGAAGCCCCCCAAACCCCATATTGGTGCCCCTTCAGCCTTATATGTGCTCTGCCCTAGAAATGAAGATCAAGCCCATGGCCATGGAGCTCACTGATCAGCAAGCTGCATCTAATGTCCTTGCTACTATGTCTGATAGGGCATGTGTGTGTTGGCTTTGGGCTGAGGCCCCATGTTCAACCTTGTACTAGGCAGTGTTCTCCAGAGAAACAGAACCAATAATGTGTATGTGTGTATATAGAATAGAGAATTGATGCATGTGATTATGGTGGCTGCCAAGTCCAATATCTGCAGAGTAGGCCAGCAGGCTGGAAACCCAGGAAAAATATTGCAGTTTGAGCCCAAAGGCAGAATTCCCTCTCTTGTCTCTGGGGAAGTCAGTCTTTTTCTTTCTTTCTTTCTTTCTTTTTTAATGTTTTATTTATTTCTAGGAGAGAGAGAGAGACAGCGTGAGCAGGGGAGGGTCAGAGAGAGAGGGAGTCACAGACTGAAACAGGCTCCAGGCTCTGAGCTGGCAGTCACCACAGAGCCCGACGCGGGGCTCGAACCCACGAACCGCAAGATCATGACCTAAGCAAAAGTCGGATGCTTAACCGACTAAGCCACCCAGGCACCCCAAGTCAGTCTTTTTCTTAAACCCTTCAACTGATTGGATGAGGACCACCCACAATATGGAGTTCAATCTGCTTTACTTACTCTATTGATTTAGATGTTAGCCCCATCCAAAATATACCTCACAGAAATATCTACAACAGTGTTTGACCAAATTGACATATACAATTAAGTATCACAGATCTCAGCTCTGGTTCTCACAACTTCCCCATCATTGGGCAAAGCTGAGGTCACTCAGAAAGAGAAAAGAAGTATGAGCTTGCACAACCCTCGAGTCGGATAGTGAAGTCCTTCCACCCAACTTGTACACTACCTTAAGTGTATTACCCTGCCTTGTTTCTTTCCCTTTGCTTTTTGTCTTATGTTTTAAATGGATTTAATAAACCATGTTGTTAGGGCATCTTAATTTGATCTTTTTCTGCTGCATGACCTCTGGAATAGCTTACTGGTGGTACACTTGGAGGGTACTGTTGCATAACGTAATTTCTTTCACCTGACATCAGCTTTGCAATGACACTTTTCTGCACCTTAGGCTTCTATTCTCATTTTCTGTGAGTAGTAGAGATGGGAATGGGGATGATAAGGATCAGAAATCTCCACCCCATCACTGGCTTAATGAGTTCCATTCTTAATCTTTTTTACTGTTTATTTTTTTCTGAGAGAGAGGAAGAGAAAGAGCATAAGCAGGGGAAGGGCAGAGACAGAGCGAGACACAGAATTCAAAGCAGGCTCTGGGCTCTGAGCCATCAGCACAGAGCCCAATGTGGGGCTCAAACTCACGAACCGCGAGTTCATGACCTGAGCCGAAGTTGGACACTTAACTTACTGAGCCACCCAGGTGCCCCTAATGGGTTCCATTCTTCTACTTATAAACCTTCCATTACTATTTGACTGTGTTTTTCAGGGACTGTAGGGCTGGGGAGAAACTAAGATTGCCTTCTCTGTGCAGTAATTGGTTATTAGGAAGGAAGGGAACACAAGTCAGAGGCTCTGATGAAAAATGAAAAACACAAGCAGAGGTCCCCAGCTCCACCCCCTCCCTTCCTCCTCCTCCAGGAGCCCAGTCTCTGCCATAATAGAGGTCACCACCTGCAGCTTGGAAAGGGAGACTCTGCTCTCCTGATAGGTACGGGTGTGTGCAGGAGCCAGGAGTGGCCCACGTTGGCAGTTAAGCACCTTATAAGCAGGGACTCACTTTTCTTTGAACCCCAGCACCTACATCCTGCCTGGATCATTACAGGTGTTCAGGGTACATTTGCTGAATGGAGGCGGAGCTGGAGGGAGGGGCTGCAGACCACTGCACCCAGAAATGTGTTGCTGACATCCCATGTTGGATATCTAAATGCAGCTTTCCCTAGAAGCAGTGATGACATACATTAGTACCATGGCACAACACTGTAGGCTTTTAGTAACCGATCTGGGGATGTAACTAGCATATATAACTCTGTTCTATGGGATATCAGTTACAAATTCAAACAAATGTACTTTCAGAATCCACTTACCTTTAAGTTGAGAGCTGCCCATCCATATCCCCCTGCCCCCCGATGCCAGCCAATCCCTAAATTCAAATGTGTCTATATACTGGTGAGTATCTGGGAAAGCTTTCAGCTTCACCTATTCCACTGGCTTCCTGCACTCAGGGTGCACACAGTGATTCTACATTCCATCCTGCACCTTGTGGCTTCGACGCCATAACACCCAGGGGCAGACACTGCTCCTTGCTTTCGCTCCTTCTCAGCTCCTTCTCACCGTACACTCTCAGCTGCCACCCAGCAAATTGTGAATGCAAAAAATAGAGGAATCACCATGCCGCTTCTTAGGAGAGACTCATTTTCCATTCACACCTTCTCCCTGGAAAGCAGGAGGGGTAGGTTGTGAAGGGTGAGTGATGAGGAAGAGTTTGCACAGCGGCACTCACAGCACCTCCCATGCGCACCCACTCACTCCCAAGTAGGGTGAGCGAGTGCATTAATACCTTCTTGTTTCCTTTCATTGAAATTATTCTGCCTAACTTAATCCTCCAGTGTTAGCAGTAGAGGGGGAGGGGTTCTGCTCTGCAGGACGAATGTTCTTTACAGGGAAAAGACTCGGTGTATGAGAGACTTAACCTCTTGAATGAATGGAACATACTGAATGAACTGTAGCAGTTCCTCTGCCATAAACCTATGAATACTTTTTAGAGTAGCCTGGGAAATGGGTTCTGGAGAACATTTTTGTGGCACCATATATCTGAGTACGACCAGGGGTTCTCAGCTGGGGACAGTTTTGCTCCCCGGGAGACCTGTGGCGATGTTCAAGACATTTTTGGTTTTCATGATTGGTGGGAGAGGTGAAGGCCAGAGATGCTGCTAAATCAATTTTACAATGCACAGGACAGCCCTCCCCCCACCCACCAACAAAGAATTACCTGGCCCAAAATGTCAATGGTGTCGGGATTAAGAAACCCTAAGTCAGGCAGGTATGTGTGGTCTGTCAACATTATGATATTACCTAGGGAAACATCCTGGGACCATTAGCAAACTCCGTCTTTGCAAAGACTAAAATGTATATAAAGGCAAACTACATTCTTCTGAATTCTTATCATTTCCTTATCATTGGTTTACCAGGCAGGTTTTAAACCATGATTTAAGAATTTTTAAGTTTCCCTCATGTTTCATCTCTCCCCATCAACCATTTTTCACAAATCAATCAACTTGAATGATCAACTCAAAGCAAGTAATTATCAAGAGAACAGAAAAACAAAAACTACAAGATGTATTGAGACCCAGTAGCTAGCACATCCACCAACTAAGTGATTGTGGCAGATTGCATTGTCTGAAAATGGCCGCATCAGTAGCTCGCATCCTACACGCTCTTCTTAGTATGTGATCTGGCATTCATCCCATGGCGCGGTAGGGCCTATGTTCCCTCCAGCTGGATCTGGGAGGGTTTATGATGAAGGTATGAGTTTCAAGATGTGTTCTGAGGCCAGATCATAAAAGGTACACAGCTTCCTCTTAATCCTCTTGGAACCCAGCCACCATGCTATAAGGAAACCCAAGTGGCCACATATGTAAGTTCTGGCCACCAGCCCCAGGCAAGGAGTGGAGGTCCTAGCTGACAGCCAGCATTAATCACCAACAGGAGAATGAGCAAGCCTTTGGACAGTTTCTTCCCTCGGCCACTGAACCGCCCTCAGCTTCTGAGTGTCCCCAAGTAAGGCCTCAGACTTTTTGGACAGAAACAAGTCATCCCCATGGTGTCCTTTCCAAGTTTCTGAACCACAGAATCCATAAGTACGATAAAAGCATTGATTGAAGCCGCAGAGTTTTGGAGTCATTGTTACGGAGTAAGATATAAATGGAACAGTAATTCTCTCCTAAAGATATATAAAATATTTCCTGCAATAAAACTGCCAAATTGCTATACATTGATCTTTGGCCAAAATGGTAAATGGGTGGCAAACATACTATCGCTGTCCTTTCCTGCACCTAAAACAGACATCACTAATTGATTGCAGAACTCTTTCTTGATGAGCAGTGATCCAGTCTTAAAACCCTCTCAGTAAAATACAACAGCAACCAGGTTATTGGAACTGAAGTACGATTTGAAGCCTCTTTGCTATGCTCTCCCTGATGTTTTTTGTAATAGTTTCCACTGGCTTCCTCCCAGACAGAAGGATTTATCTGTTGTTTAATCAGGTACACAGAAAAGGATATGTGGCTTCGCAGCACCTGTTTGCAAAAACACTGTTATATTAGCCTGGTAGATGAATATGAGGGGAGTCTTTTTATCATAATTTCTGAGAATTTGACTATCCAACAACAATAGCAACCTATTGATGCAAAGAATCGCTTTTATTGAAACCAAACAAACTCAAATCCCGAGTACGCCAGAAAAATGTTTAAACCACTTTTATAAAAGTGGCAGAATCCCCTAAAAAAAGAAAAAAAAAAACTAATGTAACGAGATGGACCCATATGTCTAGTCTGTGAATGAAGGTTGTCAACTTTATGCAATAGTTCAGATGTAGAACCTTTAATTTCAGCTTGAAGAGCCAAGCACACGGTGAAAGGGAGCATTAGTACCTATATTATTTTGAGCTTTGTTCACTGCACCTTATTATACCAGGCCCAGGGGAGAGCATGAAGTGACTATGCCCTCTCTTTTTCAATTTTCTATTTTTGAATTTGATGTCTTCACCTTATGACTGACAACGAAATTTCTCTCTCTCATCTATCAGGGATTCTGGGAAGCCAAAGTTGTTTATTTTTAAAAGGAATGTAATAATCGTTATTTGAAGAAAATGACTCAGGTGATTGAATTCCTGGGCAGGCAGGCAAACCACATGTCAGAAGGACTTTTTAATCCAAGATTTCAAGGATTCTAGAGACATTACAGTCCTCTTCTCGCATGGTGGCCTTTTGGACTTTAAATAAAGTCACTTGTAAAATGGGGTAGACATTAGGGCAGGAAGGAAAAGTCATACTGACTGAAATTCTCTAACTGTCCCTTGGAGTATGTTTTAATCTTAAATTTCTTTTTTGAATGTTTGTTTATTTTTGAGAGAAGGAAAGAGACAGAGCACAAGTAGGGTCCGGGCAGAGAGAGAGAGGGAGACACAGAATCCGAAGCAGGTTCCAGGCTCTGAGCTGTCAGCACAGGGCTCGATGTGGGGCTTGACCTCATGAACCGTGAGATCATGACCTGAGCCGAGGTGTCAGCACAGAGCCCGACATGGGGCTTGAACCCACAAACCATGGGATCATGGGCTGAGCCAAAGTCGGACACTTAACTAACTAAGCCACCTAGGGACCCCTTGAGTATGTTTTAAAAATCATAACTTAACCAAGTCAAGAACCTTAGGAACATTTAAGCCTTGCCTTCTGGGCCTCTCTGTTGGCTTTCCTGGATCCCTTCTCACTTTCCAACACACCCACTCTTCCTTGACCCTTTTTCAAACCACCAGCAAGGAGTTACTCTTGTCCCCCTTCCCCCCCCCCGTCCCCTTGAGGGCTCCCTAGTACCGTCCTACTCTTCTAGAAAAAACAGTATAACCCCTCGGCTAATCTGATGGACTGTCAAGCTGAGGTGTTACCGTAGGCTTTTTTCTATTAACAGTCACTGCCCTATAGGAAAAATATAGAGAACCATCTAAATTTTAAAAATGAATTTCATTGTTTTATTTAGAAGACTACATAAAAACTTAAAATTCTAGGGGTGCCTGGGTGGCTCAGTCAGTTGAGCATCCAACTTTGGCTCAGGTCATGATCTCACAGTTCGTAAGTTCGAGCCTCAAGTCAGGCTCTGTGCTGACAGCTCAGGGCCTGGAGCCTGCTTCAGATTCTGTGCCTCCCTCTCTCTCTCTGCCCCTCCCCCACTCACACTGTCTCTCCTTCTCTCTCAAAAATAAAAATAAATATATTTCTTTAAAAAGTTAAACTTCTAAACAAGGTAAAAATGCCCATGGACTTTAGACATTCACATTTCTTTGAGATAGACACTATGACATCCATTTCTCTGATTTGGAAATGGAGGCTTAGGCATATCAAGAGATTGTTCAAGGTCCCAGGATTCTAAAACCCAGATTGACTGAACTGTGAAGCACAGGCTCTTAACGACTGTGCCTCACTACCTCTTGTTATATATCTTGGCTTTGAGAGATTTAGTAGGATAATCTTTTCCGGGCAGCTTGAAGGAGCAAGGGCATTTTACCCTCCTGGCTCCTCACAGCCAACGTTAAAAACAGCACACGTGTATGGCTGCAGCTAAATGCTGTAACATTTAGCACATGACTTGCTTTGGAGAGCCAAGAGCTTACAAATTTAAACACCAATTTTAAATGTGCATGGAAATTTTTCTTACGTATATTATGTAATCTCTTGTCTTCTTAAGATGGATATTCTAAACATAATTTAGCCCTTAGCCTTTCCTTATATACTCACGGTTCAGCAATGTGAACATTAGCTGCAGTTAATGAGGCTCTAAGACAGCAATGCCCTCGGGACCATTGAGGTACATAGGGCTGTTTTTAACCTACATTTTAAGTGGTCCCAGACTACTGTGCTATGTGAGTTCTTGTGTCTGCTTTTCATAGATTTTCTGTCATGCTGTCAGCCTCTTGGGTATTGACTCTCGATGCTATTAGTATCTGCCTATATTAGTCCTTCTTTGCCCTCTTAGATTTGCTACTTGCAATCTATGGTGGATGTGAAACAAGACATTGGGCATATTTTGTCTTAAAAAAAAAGTAAATACTTATCAAATGGCTGAGGGGATTTCCTGTGAGTAGGGAACGTGAATTTTAGTGAGTGGAATTTATACCATCTATTTTAACTTCCTGGTTCTCTGGGTCAATAATTGATGAGATTGTCTGTTAACCAAATACTAGAAATATTCACTGGTGCCTACTTGTCCACAGCCCCCCTCTAAGGGAATCTGTCTATTTCCCAGAGTCCCAGCTTCTTAGGTGACCATACTTTGTCCTTTCTAATCATGACTTCCCCACCCCCATTATACACACTGTGTGCATTGGATGAGTGGAGTGCCTGACCCAAGGACAACGAGACCACGGACTGGCCAATGACCATGAGAAAAAGATAAGCTGCACTTAGCCCATCCCAACTGTGGGGTGTTTGAATTGGGAAACACATTAAGGCAAATTGGTTAGGAGTGGTATTTGAACAAGAAAGTTCATGAAGTAGAGTTGTGGCCCCTGAGGCCACACAGTATCATATCATCTGAAGTGATGACACGCAGAGCTCTAAGAAAGCTGGTTAGGAGAAAGAGAAGGAAGTAAATGGAAGAGGAGAGACAGAGGTATACTGCAGGCAGAGAGAGAGAGAGAATGGTAAGATTTGCTCCATGTGTACCTTTGCTCCAAACACAAGTTTTCTTGAGGCAACTTGAGTGAGCTTCTGTGTCTCCCACCCAAAGAAGCTAAGCATAAAACTCGCTTTCTAAAGCACCTGGGTGGCTCAGTTGGTTAAGTGTCCTGACTCTTGATTCTGGCTCAGGTCATGATCTTGCGGCTCATGAGTTCGAGCCCCACATCCAGCTCTGTGCTGACAGCATGGAGCCTGCTTGGGATTCTCACTCTCTCAAAAATAAATAAATATTCAAAAAGATCCATTTCTGAGAGCAGAGCTGTTAGTGTACCTTACCATATTTTCCGGACTCTGTGCTAGCAGAAAACCACCAACAACATAACTATAGAGGAAAAATAACAGAATTCGAAATGGAGACACTTAAGGTCAGAATTAACACAAAAGACAAATATGTATGAAGAAAAAGATAATAACTGATAAAGCGAATAATTATGCTAAAATACGAGATCAGCACCCTACTGGAGCTTGAATAGTCAGCCCATCAACACAGAAGCAAAGATGTAATGTAAAACAATCACAAGACCCTTGAGTCCTACTACAGTTCTTTTTTAATTAAGTGATTATAACCTGCATACAACTCTGGTTACATGTGTGTGGCACGTGAATATGGGTGAGTGTGTGTAAGGGGAGGACTATACAGGGGCTGGGGAGGGAGGTGAGCATCCCCGTGAGGCCCTACAACAACCTGTGTGAGGAGGCACAGCCAGATGGTGCTCCCATGAGAGCCCCAGGGGGAAGAAAAGCAGACCAGACACAGGCAGTTACAGATATAGCCAAACCAGAGGCCCTCATTCATTCTCTCATCCTTTCTTAGTGACTCTGGAGCAAGTGGCTCAACTGATGCCTTGTTACCTCCACAGAGGTTAGCGACGCCCACTGGAGGTCCTCTGAACTCTGCTCTTACACCATAAGGCAGCTGACCTAAGGTCAGGAAATAGCAGACACACATCTTCCCTGTACATCACACATTGCTGAAAACCACAGACCTCCAGGGATTTCTCTGCAGTTGTCCTGGCTTCACGCACCACATTGAGGAGAGAGGCAGGTGGGGCTGCTGTCCACCCGTACGATGGCCAGTGTTTCAAGGATGTCTTGCTGGAACAGAGAGACAGAGGCCAGGAAGCCAGGGTTGTCCCTGGGAATGCAAGAGAATGAATCAAATCAGAAGGGCTGGACAAGATGATAAGCAAAAACAGACAGCTAGGAAAGGTGAGAACAATACACCAAAGTGCTGGGTATCCAGGGCCCAGTCACTCAGGTTTATATCTGAAAACCAGGAATTTCCAGATACCATATTCTCTGCCTACAGTAGGAAATTAAGGAAGAGGGTAAGAGGGGAAGGAGAAATAGAAGGGGGTGCAGAGTGGGGGACACAAAGATGTTGCAGAGAGGGGCAGAAAATGGGAGCAGTGGGAGAGCATATAAGAAAATACAACTTGAGTTGGCAAAATGTAGCCCAAGCAGTTAACACTTTCTCCAGAAAATGTTCCTTCCTTCAGATAAGAAAACAAAATCATGACCAAAATCTAAGAAATGATTGAGGTAGTCCTCCTGAAACAGAGAAGAGGGTTTCACAAAGTCATAATGAACAAGTCTATAACCTTTGGTCTAGATTCTGGAAACTAAATTCCCATTGCTCATGGTGGCTTCACTAATTTCCCCTTGGGCCCTCTGTCAATAGACGTTACACTTCCCCCATGCTTTCTCATCTTCTTTCATTCATGGCTACCGCTTTGGGGCAACATTTTTTTAATTTTTAAAAAATGTATTCTTTTATTATTTTATTAATATTATTTATTGTTGATACTATGATTGACTATGGTTGTTATCATAAATATTTATTTTATTGCATTTATTAATAGACACTGTTATATTAGTTTCAGGTGCCCAACATAGTGATTTGACAATTCTGTATCTTTCCCAGTACTTCTAATGATATGCGTAGTCAGCATCTGTCACTGTACAATGCTATTGCAATATTATCGGCTATATTCGCTCTGCTGTGCTATTCGTCTCCATAACTTATTTTTTAATGTTTTATTTATTTTTGAGAGACACACACACACACACACACACACACACACACAGGAGCAGGCTCCAGGCTCTGAGCTGTCAGCCCAGAGCCCCACGCAGGGCTCAAACTCATGAACCAGGAGATCATCACCTGAGCCAAAGTCCAACGCTCAACCAGCTGACCCACCCAGGAGCTCCACTTATTTATGTTTTTACCTAGCAGTTTATACCTCATCATTCCCTTCACCTATTATTTTTTACTTTTATTATAGAAAACTTTAAACATGTATAAAAGTAGAGAAAAGAAGCCCCACACGTTCATGATCATGTTTCAACAGTGATCAGCTCGTGATCTATCCCATTCTTCCTAGACCCCACCCACTTTCCTGTTCTGCAGATTTTGAAGTAACTCCAAGTCATCACATCCAGTGTTTCTTGCACATCTTTTGAAAATCATGACCCCAATTCTATCAGTCACATTCTCCCCAAATCAACAATCACTCCTTAGTAGCATCAAATACCTACTCAGTGTTCACATTCCCTCAATTGTCCATTAGTCGTTTCCCCCCCCTACTGTTTGTTTGGACGAACAATGGACATCCAATGAGGTTCAAGCATTGCTAGTGTTTGTGTCTTAAGTGTCTTTTAATTTACAGTCTCCCTCTGAGTCTTTTCCTTCTTTTCTTACAAATGTTCTGTTAAAGTAGTTAGTTTACCCAATAGAATTTCCCACAGTCTGGATTTGGCTGATTACATCCCATAGATTCTTCAACATATTGCTGTCCCTTGTATTTCCTATAAATGGGCAATTAGATTTAGAGGTTTAATCAGTTTCAAGTTCTACATTTTGGCAACATTTCATAGGTGATATTAGAAGTACATAGTATATGGCAGAGTTTTTATTTCTTTTAATTTTTATTTAAAGTTTATTTATTTTGAGAGAGAATGAGTGTACATATCAATAAGCAGGGGAGGGGCAAAGAGAGGGAGAGAGCAAGAATCTCAAGCAGGCTCCACACTGTCAGTGCAGAGCCCATTGTGGGGTTCAAACCCACAAACCATGAGACCATGACCTGAACCAAAATCAAGGATCAGATGCTTAACCACCTGAGCCACCCAGGTACCCCTCAGTCTTTTTCTGATGTCAGAAACCACTGATTTTCATCGCCTAATGTTGGTTCTAGTAATTCAGTGAGGAGCTTCACAGTGGTGGTACCATTTCTCTCTCATTCTTCCTTTCCTTACTAGCTGTAACACTCTGTAAAGGCAGCTTCCTGCATCAGCTATGAGGGGACTCTGAGGCACAGCTCACACAAGAATTTCAGCTCACCTGGCTCACCCAGCACCATGGCAGCTAGCTGAGTGACCATGGGCCATCTCATTTCTCAGAATTGGTTTTCCCACTCACAAAATGAGAATGATCATCTTGACCAACTCATGGAATTAACTGTCGTAAAGGTGAGAGGAGTAATACACATAAAGTCCCTGACTTGCAAGCGTTCCATGGCTGTGATCTGCTGTCCTTATTTTCATTGTTAGGATGCAGGTTTCCTAACCAGCACCCAGAGAACACAGCACAAGGATGATGAGCAAGGTTTGCCTTTTATCCCAGGACCTTGCCATACATAGGCTTATTGCACCCACTAACAGAGTTAGCTCTTCACAAGACAGACAACCGTCCCTTTGCCTGGCACGTCTTCCTGAGGCTTATGACAGTCACCAGTGACCTGGTCTGTAGTCAGGGCTGACCGGAGACCCCAAGTGTCAGTGGCGGAATCAGAGCAAGGCAAGCGCCAGGGTCATTCTCTGTCCTGAGCAGCCCTGCCTTTCCCAAGGAAAAGCCCTAGAAGGCAGAAAGGATTAAATGGTACCCTTCCAGCAAGATCTCCAAGCTTAGATGCCCTTTCTTCCGAAACTCCTATTAGCAACATGCTTACTCTTCCTCTCTCGTTTTGACAAGTCAGTGAATTAATTTCGCCCCATTGTCAGAACACTTGGTTGCTCATTTATAACAAGAAGAATTTTATAGGCTTTGTAAAAACCACTCGGGCACATTTAGGACCTAAAGGCATTCGTCTCAAAACTGGCTCTGGGTTTGACTTCTGTATTTCTGTGCATATTAAATCTTCATGCTGCCACTTACACCCTCTGAAGGGTCTCCACTTACTGGAGGATCCTGGAGTCTTTGGCTGAAGTTATAAAACAAAGAAGCCCTTTGTAAGTCAATCTACTTCTGTTGTAAAGGTAAATCAAGTTTTAGGGACTTAAACCAGAAGTTGAATTTATGGGATTTTTAAAAAGTGTCTGTGCCCCAGCTCTCTCCTGAATACCAGAAGTTGAATTTATGGGATTTTTAGAAAGTGTCTATGCTCTCCAGCCTTTATTCAGGAGAGAGCTGGGGTAGCTTCTGGGGCCTGTAGGGTGATCACGTTTGTCGGAGGCCCAGCCCCTGGCTAGTCTCATTTTGAGGCCTAGCAATAATATACTGTTTCTTTGTGTCAAGAGGTTACATTCAGGGTCTAAGACTAAAGTTATTAGCTGCTTAGTCCTGAGAAAGCTACTTAGCCTCTCTGAGCCTCCGTTTCCTTGTCTGTAAAATGGGAGAATCAAAGTAGTGTCGTTATGACAGGTTACATGAGCTAAGCAGGGGAAGCACTGAGCATGGTGTCTGACAGATAATTTTTTTAAATATAATTTATTGTCAAGTTGGCTAACATACAGTGTGTTCAGTGTGCTCTTGGTTTTGGAGGTAGATTCGCATGATTCATCACTTCCATACAACACCTAGTGCTTATCCCAACAAGTGCCTTCCTCAAGGAAGGCCCATCACCCATTTCCCCTTCTCCCCCATCCTCCCTATCCATCCTCAGTTTGTTCTCTGTATTTAAAAGTCTCTTATGGCTCGCCTCCCTCTCTGTTTGAAACTGTTTTTTCCCCTTCCCTTCCCACATGGACTTCTGTTAAGTTTCTCAAGATCCACATATGAATGAAAACATAGGATATCTGTCTTTCTCTGCCTGACTTATTACACTCAGCATAATAACCTTCAGTTCCATCCACATTGTTGCAAATGGCAGGATTTCATTCTTTCTCATTGCCAAATAGTTTTCCATTGTATATATAAACCACATCTTCTTTATCCATTCATTAGTTGATGGACTCTTTACATAATTTGGCTATTGTTGAAAGCACTGCTGTAAACATTGGGGTACATGTGTCCCTATGAATCAGCACTCCTATACCCTTTGGATAAATTCCTACTAGTGCTATTGTTGGGTCGTAGGGTCGGTCTATTTTTAATTTTTTGAGGAACCTCCACACTGTTTTCCAGAGCGGCTGCACCAGTTTGCATTCCCACCAACAGTGCAAGAGGGTTCCCATTTCTCTATATCCTCACCAACATCTGTTGTTTCCTGGGTTGTTAATTTTAGCTACTCTGATCGGTGTGAGGTGATATCTCAGTGTGGTTTTGATTTGTATTTCCCTGATGACAAGTGACATTAAGAATCTTTTCATGTTTCTGTTGGCCGTCTGGATGTCTTCTTTGGAAAAGTGTCTATTCATGTCTTCTTCCCATTTCTTCACTGGATTATTTGTTTTTTTGGGTGTTGAGTTTGGTAAGTTCTTTATAGATTTTGGATGCTTTAGTCCTTTCTCTGATATGGCTGGCAAATAGTAATTTTTAGCTATTTATCATTATTATAGTTACTACCAGACTCTGGTCCTGGCTGGCCAGTTACTAGATCAAAACTTTTGTTTACAACAATAGTTAGTTGAAATATTAGTCAACAATAAAAAGGAAAAAAACTAATGATACACACAACTTAAATGGATCTCAGTCAGGAGCATTATGCTGAGTGTGAAAAAAAAAAAAAGCCTATGTGGAAGGGCCACATACTGTGGGATTCTGTTTCTGTAATATTCTTGAAAACATAAAATTATAGACAGAGAGAACAGATTCAGAATTGCCAGGGAAACATTAGAGTGGCGGTAGGCAGGTGCATAGCTATAAAAGAGCAACATGAAAGATAATTTGGGGTGGTGGTTTTCTTTTCTTCCTATTCTTTTTTATTTAAAATTTAGTTAGGGGCACCTGGATGGCTCCGTCAGTTAAGTGGCCAACTTTGGCTCAGGTCATGATTTCACAGTTCATGAGTTCGAGCCCCGTGTCAGGCTGTGCTAACAGCTCAGAGCCTGGAGCCTGCTTCGGATTCTGTGTCTCCCTCTCTCTCTCTGCCCTTCCCCAGTTTGCACTCTGTCTCTCTGTCTCTCTCTCTCTGTCTCTCTTTCAAAAATAAATAAAAACATTTAAAAATTTTTAAATTTTAGTTGGTTAACATAATGCAACATTGGTTTCAGGAGCAGAATTCAGTGATTCATCACTTACATACAATACCCAGTGCTCATCGCAAGTGCCTTCTAATACCCATTACCCATCTAGCGCATCTCCCACCCACCTCCCTCCATCAACCCTCAGTTTGTTCTCTATCATTAAGAGTCTCTTGTGGCCTGTTTCCCTCTTTTCTCTCCCCCACTTTCTCATATGTTCATCTGAGTGAAATTCCACATATGAGTGAAATCATATGGTATTTGTCTTTCTCTGGTTGACCAATTCTGCTTAGTATAATACATTCTAGCTCCATCCACATCATTGCAAATGGCAAAATTCCATTCTTTTTGATGGTTGAGTAATATTCCATTGTGTATATGTATATACATGTCTTCTTTATCCATTCATCAGTCGGTGGGCATTTGGGCACCCTCCATAGTTGTGTTATTGTTGATAATGCTGCTATAAACTTTGAGTTGCATAAACCCCTTCAGATCTGTATTTTTGTATTCTTTGGGTAAATACCTAATAGTGCAATTGCTGGATGGTAGGTAGTTCTATTTTTAGTTTCTTGAAGAACCTCCATACTCTTCTCCAGAGCAGCTGCACCAGTTTGCATTCCCACCAAGAGTGTAAGAGGGTTCCCATTTCTCTACATCCTCACCAACACCCTTTGTTTCTTGTGTTGTTAATTTTAGTCATTCTGACAGGTGTGAGGTGGTATCTCAATGTAGTTTTGATTTGTATTTCCCTGATGCTGAGTGATGTTGAGTATCTTTTCATGTGTCTATTGGCCATCTCAATGTCTTCTTTGGAAAAGTGTCTATTCATGTCTTTTGCCCATTTCTTAATGAGGTTGTTTTTTGGGTATTGAGTTTTATAAGGTCTTTACATATTTTGGATCCTAACCTTTTATCAGGTATCTTCTCTGATTCCAAAGGCTGCCTTTAGTTTTGTTGATTGTTTCCTTCACTGTGTAGAAGCTTTTTCACTTGATAAAGTCTCAACAGTTCATGTTTGCTTTTGGCTCCCTTGCCTTTCTGAAGAGTCTAGTAAGAAATTGCTCTGGCTGATGTCAAAGAGGTTGCAGCCTGTGTTCTGCTTTAGGATTTTGTTGATTTCTTGTCTCACATTTAGGTCTCTCACCCATTTTGAATTTATTTTTGTGTATGGTGTAAGAAAGTAGTCCAGTTTCATTCTTTTGTGTTTCGCTGTCCAGATTTTCCAACAACATTTGTTGAAGGGAGTGTCTTTTTTCCATGGATATTCTTTCCTGCTTTGTTGAAGATTCATCAATCATATAATTGTGGGTCCATTTCTGGGTTTTCTATTCTATTCCACTGAACTATGTGTCTGTTTTTGTGCCAGTACCATACTGTCTTGATGACGACAGCTTTGTAATATAGCTTGAAATCCAGACTCAGAATGCCTCCAGTTTTGTTTTTCTTTTTCAGGATTGCTTTGGATATTTGGGGTCTTTTGTGACTCCATCAAAATTTTAGGATTGTTTGTTCTAGCTCTGTGGGGTGATGGTTTTCTGTACCTTGGCAGCAGTGTGGTCACATGAATCTGCACATGAAGAAATGGCAAAGAAATACACACTCATTATATCAATGTCAATTTCCTGACTGATTCTGTAGCATAGTGGTAGAAATGTAACCACTGCAGAAAACTGGGTGAAGGGCACTGGTGGGACCTCTCTGCATGATCTTTGTGTCTTCTTGTGCATCTATAATTATTCTAAAAGAAGCATTTTTTGAAAACAGTATGTAGTGTTTACATTATCAAATCTAAATACAGTTCATAGCTGAGACATATAATGTACACGTCCTTTCCTTTTCCATTTACATTTCTTTTCTTGTGTGACATTTTTCTCCTCTGGATTTAAAGATCACCTCATATGTCATTTGCTTGGATTTGCTATTTACTTGGTACCAGTGTTTCCCAAACTCTGTCAGGGCTGTGAAATCCCCCTGTCAGGGCTGTGAAGTGCTCACATATATCAGGACCCCATTAGTTCCAGTTTTTTCTTGGTGAGCTCCTCCCTGGAACTCTCTGCCAGCTCCCACCTGACTCCCGTATGGATTTGTTGGGCTCTAGGCTGATTCTATACCCATTTGCTTAAGAACATACCTGATAGTCTGCACACCAAAGTTTTAAATTCTGGATTTTACAGGATGCTGGGATTTCAAAATATGTAATTATTATTTGCTCACTTACATTTTCTGATTTTGCTATAAATGTATGACTTATGTTATACCATCATTATACCCCTTATCATGAAAAGAGGGAGGAGGGCATATAGTCCAGAAAAAAGTAGTAAAAGGTCTAACTTTTAGCCACATGAGCATAGGCAGAGAATCCTAGGGGGTATTTAATCAGGTGCTAGATGCTTGGCAGGTACGACTGGTCATCCCTCACTCATAGTGATCCCCCTGCCAATACCCCTCATTCCTACCCACTCTCCACCGAATCCCTTAGACCTAGTTAGTCTCTTTGTCTCCTACCCCAACCGAGGCTCCGGCCCCAGTTATTAGTCACTGCAGCAAATCTTACTTCTACCACTGGATAGGGAGGAGACATGAAAAGGGGCTTCAGATCCTGAAGCTGGAGGCGGGTGGGGTAGAGGTCCGTGCAGAGGTTTGGCCTCAGAATGGAGTACTGAAGAGACTAGCAGACTTTTCTCCTGCTAAATTTAACCTCATTCTGATTCTCTCACACTTTATTAGACCAAAGAGTTTCTTCTCTCTTTTTTATGCTTGGATTATTTCACAAAAAGTGACCTTCTCTTAAGGACCACAAAAAGAGGTGGAGTGGGCATTCCATTAAACTGGGGTAAAAGGAAGTAAAAACAGAAACGTTTGGGGTGGAAGGAAGGAGGCCTCTCGTGTACGTGGAAGGGGCAAGCCGTGCAGTGCACTTGTTCTCCCAGAATGCAGTGCAGCTCTGCAGGTGCCCTTCTGGGGCCCAGAGGGGCCGGGGATGTGCTGTGCTCACTGCCACCACATGGAAGATTCTCACTCACTCCTTGACAAGCTCACATGGGGGCATGTGGAACCGCAGAAACATGTGTAAGTGCAACATATTCTAAAGAGAAGAGCTTTAAATACAGCGTGTCAGGTAGATATAAGCCTTATCGACTTAGAAATTCTGAGGCAAAATCCACCAAACAAGCCAAGAGCAACCTCAGTGATCATCTGCTGCAGATTTTCCGTGAGGGGATCTGTTGGCTTCTGGTAAGACAAAAACATCTTTAACAGGCCTCCAAGTCCTGGCTGCATTTGTTTTACTTTCAAGAGCAAAGTCATTAATGATATTTCGGGTGAGTCTCAAATTCTCTATCTTCTATAATCTCTCAAGGTTCTTGAGTATATTAAAAACGCTTCCCAGGAATAATATAAGAAAAACGATCTTCTAAAGTGCAGCTCACCATATAATAGGATTTTTTTTTTCTATGTCCATTCCATAATTCCTTTTAACAAATGTCATGATTCAAGTACAGAAGGCCCAGGGAATCCCTTGGCACATTAAAGCATTTTGAATTTGCTAATTTGATTTAAGAAAGAGCCTGGCTAACCTACTTAGAAGACCTATCAAACCTTCACTTCATATGTTGTATATTTCCTTAAGTGCATAAAAGACCTTGGAAATTCTTAATTTAATCAAGACTCTTCACCTTGGCAAGATACCCCTGTGCAGGCAGCCAGCAGGGGCATAGGAAAGCAAATCTGTGTGTTTGCATAAGGCAAAAAGAGCCATGATTTTTTTTGTGTGGAGCCCAACACCGGGTTTGAACTCACAATCCTGAGATCTTGATTTGAGTCAGACATTTAACCGACTGAGCCACCCAAGGTGCCCCCAAAAAGATCTGAGATTTTAGTGTGGAGGCAGAATACGGGCTGGGGATAATCTGGAAATCTAGTAATAAGAAAAAAAATTTTTTTTAATGTTTTTTATTTATTTCTAGGAGAGAGAGAGAGAGAGAGAGAGACAGCGTGAGCAGGGGAGGGTCAGAGAGAGAGGGAGTCACAGACTGAAACAGGCTCCAGGCTCTGAGCTGGCAGTCAGCACAGAGCCCGACGCGGGGCTCGAACACACGAACCGCGAGATCATGACCTAAGCGAAAGTCGGACGCTTAACCGACTAAGCCACCCAGGCGCCCCGGAAATCTAGTAATTAGAAGGAGAGACACAGAGCAATTCTTTCCATCATACATTTGAAATTTGCAAAACATCTCTGCATTAGGATCTTTTTTTTTTTTTAGCATTTATTCAGTTTTGAGAGACAGAGAATGAGTGGGGAAGGGGCAGAGAGAGAGAGAGGGAGACACAGAATCTGAAACAGGCTGAGCCATCAGCACAGAGCCTGATGTGGGGCTCAAACCCCCAAACTGTGAGATCATGACCTGACCTGAAGTCGGATGCTTAACCGACTGAGCCACCCAGGCGCCCCTGCATTAGGATCTTCTCTGTCTCTCCGCTATGCTATTTCACCACTTGTGTAGACATTTTGTTAACAACAAAAAATGGTTCTGCTGAAACATTCAGAGTTTTTACTAAAAATGCTAGGAAGTCAGAGCCTTATGCGCAAATGTAGGAATCACAGGGAAAAGTTGAGCTCTTCCTTATTAATTTTTGTGTCAAAGGTCATTTCTTTTTTTTTTTTTTTAATTTTTTTAAAAATTTATTTCTGAGAGAGAGAGAGAGAGAGAGAGAGAAAGAGAGCGAGCGAGCATGAAAACAGGGGAGGGTCAGAGAGAGAGGGAGACACAGAATCTGAAACAGGCTCCAGGCTCTGAGCTAGCCATCAGCACAGAGCCCGACGCAGGGTTTGAACCCACGAACTGTGAGATCATGACCCGAGCCAAAGTCAGACACTTAACCGACTGAGCCACCCAGGCACCCCAAGAGGTCATTTCTTTAATGATGCAACAAAGCTGAGGGGCCTAGGTGGCTCAGTCGGTTAAGTGTCTGACTTCGGCTCGGGTCATGATCTCACGATCAGTGAGTCTGAGCCCTGCATCCGGCACTGTGCTGACAGCTCAGAGCCTGGAGCCTGCTTCAGATTCTGTGTCTCCCTCTCTCTGCCTCTCCCCTACTCATGCTCTGTCTCTCTCTGTCTCTCAAAAATGAATCAATGTTTAAAAACATTTTTTTATGATGGAACAATGCTGCTAAATTAAGAGACTTTACTCACCCTTGCCTTGGCCGACATCTTTGAAGACAAGACAGGTTCATTTCCTCTCTCTTCTCCCACCACCTCCTTTCCTTCATGCTCTAGAACCTCTTGGAATCTCTAGGGAAGGGTTCATCTCTGCTCCTTTCCCTGAATTTTAACAAAACTGAAATCTCCTGACCTTCACCCCACCTTGTTTTTTTCTGTTTCGCTTTCATTTTAGTTTTTTTTTTTTTTACTTTTTTTTTTCCTGTAAGGATGTACAAAACAACTATAAATCAGGGGTTGTCTCTGTGGAAGTAGGGTGGCCAAGAGGGGACTTTTAACTTTTGGTCCCTTCAGCGCTGTTAAAATTTTGTTTCACTGTAAGCTACGCCGCTTCTACCATTTAAAAATATTTTTTCCCTGATTACAAGTAGTGCAGTGATTACAAGTAGCTCATTATAGATAATTTGTAAAATAGTGAAAAAGGGAAAACTCAAAAACCATTCCTGCCCTTGGCCATGCCTGGTGAGCCTTGTCCACCATCGAGGTGCCCCGAGAGGGAGAATCTTAAGCAAGCTCCACACTCAATAGAGTCTGAATCAGAGCTCGAACCCATGACCCTGGGATCATGACCTGAGCTGAAGTCAAGAGTTAGACACTCAACCGACTGAGACACCCAGGCGCCATGAGATAATTTTTATAATCTCTCAACCACTCTACTTTTTTCAGCATCACCCATACGCAGCTCCACCTTCCTGAGACTTTCTGGGGCTCTGAGGACTGGAATGGCAGGCTTCTAGCTCCCCTGCGGCCCCTGCCCACAGGCCCTTAGTTTTTGGTATATCCGGTCAGGAATGCTCATCTGTTCGCCTTCAAGCTTCTAAAATTGTATTACACCTCTTATGTGCTGTGGTCTCCTCTCCTTTAGGGGCTTTTGCCTTTTTGATCATTAAATGTTGTAGGGTTTCCCAAGGAAGTAGACGTTAATACACACGTTCGCCTTGTATGTTTACCTAGGGTGCCCATATACTACTTGAAATATTTTATTTTTTTAATGACCACATAATACTCTTGCATATAGATGTGCTATAATTTGTTTAACTTTATCTTACAGGAATCTTTTTGCCTCTATTAATTATTCCCTTAAGATAAAATGCAAAACGTGGATCTGTTGGCCATAAGAATTCCTCACATTGGAAGATCATCCATTTTTTTTTAAATATTTATTTATTTTTGAGAGAGTGCAAGTTGGGGAGGGGCAGACAGAGGATCTTAAATGGGCTCTGTGCTGACAGACTAATAGCAGCGAGCCCTCTGTGGGGCCCGAACTCACGAACTGCAAGATCATGACCTGTGCCGAAGTCAGATGCTCAACTGACTGAGTCACCTANCCTCACATTGGAAGATCATCCATTTTTTTTTAAATATTTATTTATTTTTGAGAGAGTGCAAGTTGGGGAGGGGCAGACAGAGGATCTTAAATGGGCTCTGTGCTGACAGACTAATAGCAGCGAGCCCTCTGTGGGGCCCGAACTCACGAACTGCAAGATCATGACCTGAGCCGAAGTCAGATGCTCAACTGACTGAGTCACCTGCATGCCCCAGAAGGTCATCCTTTTTCTATTCCACTAGAACTTTCTGGAGCTGCTCCCTTCTCTGCCCCCAAGAGCCTGCCACTTCTCTCAGTGCTCCGCCAACTCCTGCATTGTCTCTCCTTGAAGAAGGGTCCTCAATTCTGACTTACCTCTGTTGGGCCATTAATCCCTACACTCTGCCCCTCTGGTCCTCAGGGGACTGGCTTCTTGCTCTGAGCTCACCTACCCAGGATCAGAATGTCCTCCTGAAACACTCGGCAGTGCTCTCTTCCAATAATGCTTTGCATTTTTCATGTAGCCTGAATTTCCATTTTGGCTCTTCTGTATAGGACACTTCATCAGAATGCTGGTCCCTTGCTTTTCAGCTTCTGTTGTGACATTCTCTCTGCTCTTCTCCTTGTTGGTGGGATGGACAACTGGGCCTTAGTCTTAATAGTCTGTATTTTAGAATCCCTCGGACAATCGTATGACCTAATCTTTCTATGATTTTGTTGGACCCCTCTCAGTGAAAAAAGAGACCTTGCTTCAAAACAAGGCAAGTGCTATGTATAGATAACACCTCTCTTGCCAAATCTTTGCAGGGTAATCTGCTTGAGCCTCTCCAGTTTTATTGTCTATTGACCTGAGCATATTTTGGAGTCAAGGGAGGAGGTCTATGGGTAGAGCACAATCCCTGTTGGGCTCACCGTCTCCTAATTTCAGACACACGTGGAATCTCCAAGGACATTTTAGCATATTTAAAGCCCAACAGTAAACAAGCCTGAGAGTCTTCCTCGGGGACAGGAACTCCTGTGCCCTAATTCCATGCATCCCTCCCTTAAGAAGATACCACCAATATTGCATTAACATGTGAAGTCACAGAAACACAGCACTAGCATTAATTTTTAATGATAACATCACAAGAAACAGAAAGATGGAGATTAGACTCCACGAAACTCGCTCCCTGCCTTTTTCTTGCTCTTTGTGTGAGTCTTTCTGTCATTGTGTATCTTCTTTCTCTGCCTATTTTTGGACATGTGTCAGCCTGTCCATTTCTGCTGCTCATTCTCTATACCTATTCCCTTGTCCTTTTCATTCCCCACCCCCCCCCCNNNNCTCTTTATCTTTTCTACCCTTCTCTCCCTCTTCACTAGCAGGTTATAATATGGAATTCTTCTCCCATTACAATTTTGTTCTGTATATTAAATGGCGGTCCATTTCTAGTCCTCAATATTCAATAGTTTTCTGTTCCAAATTTTGAAGGAAGATGACTGAATTCTTTTTATGTCTTTCTCTTTAAAATAGAAATTACCTTTGAGTCATTTGGTTTGGGGCTGACTTTTTTTCCCTCTGTGGGTCTGTATCACCTGATAGCAAGGTTTCTTAATATGACAAAGCATTTCCAAAATGCTGTGAAGGTTCTGGCACGTATTCCAGTCATTTTTATATGTCCATTTATCCTTCCTCTTGGTGATTTAGAAAGTTTTATTATTAACATTACAAGTGAGATATATTTCAAATACAGATAATAAAAATAACAGCCAACATTGATCAAGTGCCAGGCGTTCTTCTGAGACTTGACAGTAATCGTCAACTTGGAGCCTCACTCAATGTCCCCATCTCTGTTCTCCATCTCTGGGATATACGCTCCCTGAGGACAAAGGTTTTCAGGTGCTTTGATCGTTGCTAGACACCCCAGCACCTAGAGCAGTACCTGGCACATGGTAGGGTCTTAATAAACACTTGTTGAAGGAATGAATGAATGAACGAACTCATTTAATCTTCACTACCACCTCATAAGATATCTTCTACTATTACTTCCATTTTGAAGATGGGAAAACCGAGGCACAGAGCAGTTAAGTAACTTGCTAAGGTTACCTAACTTGTAAGGGGAAAAAGCTGGTATCCTAACCCCAGCAGACTGCTTCCATAGTCCCCCCCCCCTTTTTTTTAAATTTTTTTTTTAATTTTGTTTACTTTTTTTAACATTTATTCATTTTTGAGAAACCAAGCATGAGTGTAGGAGGGGCAAAAAGAGAGGGAGACACAGAATCAGAGGCAGGTTCTGAGCTCTGAGCTGTCAGCACAGAGCCCAATGCAGGGCTGGAACCCCTGGACCACAAGATCATGACCTGAGCTGAAGTTGGATGCTTAACTGACTAAGCCACCAAGGTGCCCCTTAATTTTTTTTAATGTTTATTTATTTTTGAGAGAGAGAGACAGAGCATGAGCTGGGGAGGGACAGAGAGAGGGAGACACAGAATCTGAAGCAGGCTCCAGGCTCTGAGCTGTCAGCACAGAGCCCGATGCCGGGCTCAAACTAGGAAATGGTGAGATCATGACCTGACCCAAAGTCAGTTGTTTAACCTACTGAGCCACCCAGGCGCCCCTGGTTCCATAGTCCTTAACATTGCTCAGTGGGTACTGACTATCCACATTTATTTATTTATTTTAAATGTTTATTATTTTAGAAAAGGAGAGAGTGCACGTTCGCATGCTCAAGGGAGCGGGGGAGGGGCAGAGAAAGAAGAGGACAGAGGATCCAAAGCCGGCTCTGAGCTGACAGCAGCCAACCCGATGTAGGGCTCCAACTCACCAACCGAGATCTGACCTGAGCTGAAGTCCAACATTCAACCCCACTGAGCCACCCAGGTGCCCCCATATGCACATTTATTTTTTAAAGAAAAATAATTTTTTAAATGAGAAAAGTGATAGAAACTGTTGAAGCTTTCCCAGTTCTAACCCCCTCCAGCCTTCCTTTAAACACTGTCCTGAAGTTGTATGTTTTAGGTGTATATCTGACTGTTTGGAACTGCCTTCCCAGTGGCTTCTGAGCCATGAGGAAAACAGGGAATAGAGACAAAGGATTTACATAATTGAAAACTCCCCAAATCCATCTTTCAAGTAAAGTATTGACTGCTTTTGTTCCTTACACTTTCCTATTATTTTTTTTCCTTTTCTACTTACAGACACTCATTTTTTTTCTAGCTGAAAATAGAAAACCTTATCAGATTGGAATAACAGTCCTTCTTGCCGTAGTTTTTTCCCCAAAGACGGGATGAATTTGAGCCTCGTCAGAAAGCCATCTGCTATGTACGCACAGACCTATTCAGAGCCAGAAAAAAGAAAATGAAGGAGGGGTAAGCCCAGGCTCACTCGTTTTAAAACAAAGAGCTGTGGCTCATAAACTCCATGCCTTTGACAAAGGCTGACCACGGGACAGTATGCACTGACTGGGAGCACAGGGTGTGAGGAGTGCCGCATTGTTCCCGGTGACCTTGTGGAACTTTGCTATCCATGAAGAAAAGATGCTTAATGAATAGGAAGAAGGCTCCATGTCCAGCCTTCTGAGTTCATGTCACTTCTTCATGGAAAATGTCTTTGGATTCATGTTGTTGCCTGTACAATCCTTTCCCTCCCCACTACTGGTTACAATGAATTGTTATTGCTGTGGTGTTACACCTTGGCCAGTCTTGGTTCAGAACACCACAGGAAGCTGCTCTGCATCTTCAGAGGGCACTTCGTTGAATCCATGGGACCCCACTTGCTGCCCAAGGGAACGCTCTTGTGCTGCTTCAGAGCAGCAGGTCTGAAACTACGGAGTTACCACTCCTGGTGGCTGCAAACATACTTCCTTCTCTCCTTCCTGGACTCACCACAACAAGAAATAAATTGCAGCATGAAAGCTCAAGTTCAACATCAATATTTCCATATTCTTGAGCNGATTTTTGATTACTGATTCGATTTCTTCACTCGTTATGGGTCTGTTCAGGTTTTCTATTTCTTCCCGTGTGAATTTTGGTAGTGAGTGTGTGTAACTTTTAATTTAACTTTTAATGCCTCTATTTCTTATAAGCGCAAATATAGGCTGGTTGTAAAACCATTAAACAATATGTAAATGTGTAACGTAGAAAGTGAGAGACCTTTGTTATCCCACCTCATAGATCCTTGTTAATTAAGAGTCTGCTGTATATTCTTCCAGACTTTTGTTTTTTTACCACCAGCACACTTTTTGTTTATGTAAAGCTCTATAGTTTCTAGCACTTTCTTAATACATTGTGGAATGTACTTTCCATAGTCATTACTGCCGCATTCACCTCTGCTCACTCATTTAACATGTCTTCCCTGTTTCATATCATCTCCATCAGGAAGGAGACCCTGCATATCTCATTTAGTGGTTGCACCCCCCCACCCATGTCTACCACTGTGCTGGGCACACAACTGGCATTCAGTGTAAACTAGCTGATTGAATGGTTCTCTCTCTGACATATGAAGCAGAAGGAATGGTTCTCTAAAAAAATTTTTTTGGGGGGAAGAAAGAGAGGGCATGTGCACATGTTTGTGTGAGTGGTGGAAGGGCAGGTGTGGGGGGGAGACAGAGAGAGAGACAGAGAGAGAGAGAGAAAGAGAGAGAGAGAGAATCCCAAGAAGGCTCCACACTCAGCATGGAGCCTGATGCGAGGCTCCATCTCACAACCGTGAGACCAGGACCTGAGCCCAAATCAAGAGTCAGGTGCTTAACCAACTGAGCCACCCAGGTGCCCCAGGACAGGTTCTACAATGCCTCTTCTCTGGTAAAGAAACAGAAATGACTCATGACTTGTCCACTGTCACAGCTACTCCGTGGTGAAGCTGAGTCTCAAACCCTGGTCTTCTGATTCCAAACCAAAGAGCTCCCCTCAAAGCACAGCTTCCCCTTAATCACTGCCAGAAAATAGGGACCAGGTCCCCAACCAGAGTCTCCACCGTGTCCAACCTACCCCAGAAAGTCTCTGTTTCACTGAGAAGGGGAAATGCATCCAGTTTTGGCATTTTTTAGTTTGAAGGAAATAAGTTAGAAAGGAAGGAAGGATCCCCTTCATTACTTCAGAGATAAACCAGCATTCAGGGAGCGACCTGGGAGGTTGCTTGCTCAGTAAGTTATTCAGACACGGGGTTCAGTTCCATTTGGCCCTGCTGACAGAACTATGGGCATCTCTTAACTCATGTTCTGCACCCCTGGGCTCCTGGCTACACACAGTTAGCTCCAGGACTCCAGGCAAGCGTGGGTCTCCACGGTGTCCGCTGAGGGTGAGGGTCTCCATAGTGCCTGCGGTGCAGTGAGGCTCTTCTGCCAGCCGACGGCAGAATGACTTTTCTGTCCACAGCCTCAAGGCTGGGATTGGTCCCAGAAATTCTCAGGCATGCGGCTTCTGGGAAGAGACTGACCTCCCAGATGACTCTCTTTTGTGGTATATATGCCTCTCTTGCATAGAACTTACCTCCTTTATTTTCAGAGGGGACAATTTTCTTCAGGGAGAAACTGCCAATTTTTCCACAATAATGTTGCAACTCACAGGACATTTGTCTTTCTTCCCTTGTTTTGATTTTACATTAAGCCAGTTTCAGTTGGTAATTCTGGTACAGAATCGATAAAGACAGCCCTTTCAACACTCATGGCTTTAATCACAGAAAAACAAATCCCCCCCCCCCCCGTGCTCTTTCTTCTCTCTTCTTCCTCCCTTTTTCTTCTCTCCCTTTCCACCCTCCTTTCCCCGTCCCTTCCTTCATGCTCTTCCTTTCTGTATATGTAACATTTTAAAAGATATTGTTTTGTAAAGTGCTTTGTTCATAGAAGGCACTGGTTTTATGTATATTTTTCAACAATAGTACACAAAACTGACTTAACCGGATATTTAAAAGGTCTCAGTCATTAAAGCAATGAGATTAGATGGGGCTGATCATGGACAGATCAAGAGCATAAAACTCATAGATAATTGCAAGTACATATGGAAATAAAGCACATTCTAATATTAACATTTTTTTCAAATCAATAGAGAAAAGATGGATTATTCAATAATTGGTGACGAAGAACACTGGCTAGCATTTGGAAAAAGCAAGGCCAATTTCAAACCTCACTTTTTATATCAAGATAAAATCTAGAAATATCATTTTAGAAGTTCACGTAAACACTGAAACCATAAAAATAGTACAAAATAAGTGAGCACTTTTAAATTTGGGGGTGGAAAGAACTTTAGGACATTAAAAAATTCAGATTAGAAAGTACTGGTAGATTTTGCAATATAAAAATTAAATCTGCATAAGGTTAATATCCTCAATATACAAAATGCTTTTATAAATCAATAAAATTTAGTCATCTACCCTTTCATCACAGTAGGACTTGGGACAATTTTTACTTTCTTCATTATAGTTCTCTATATTTTTTATTTTTTTACAGTGAGTATTTTTAATACATCAAATTCATTATCAGTTTGAAAAAAAAGTACTTAAAAACATGTGTATGGGCATCTTTATAAAAAATACTTATATCTAAAGCCCAAAATAACTTTTCCAGAATTATCCAATGATTCTGCTTTATAATATTATTCATACACTTAACCTTCAATATTCTCATGTAATAAGACCAACTAAAAAAAGTAAGACATATGAGAAATAGTAAGAAAAACTCATAAGACAAAAGAATTTTAAAATGAAAGGGCAGACCCCACAATGAAGTTAGGTGTTCTTTCAAAACCTGATTTGAAACTAAATCTTCGGATTAAAATTTGGCCTTTCTTTTTGTAAGGATAAGAATCCATTGAACAAAAGCTCTTTTACCCCTCAGATAGTTATTTTTAGTGCTAAGGTCTTTTCTTCTTAATGGAGAGTATTTTTTTTCTTTTTTTCCTTCCAACCATCTAAGTTGTACCATTAAATAAAATGTATGATTTAAATTTCAATTTTACTGAAGCCGCAGGTAGCATTAAAGCGATCATACAGATGAGCGATTTCATTGAATGTCACTTCACATAAATTTACATAAAGCTGCAAAAATCTACACCGCCTCTAGATATTCTTCTGAAGGAGAAAAGGGAGAAAAATGTGTATTTATTGAGCACCTACAGTTTGTCAAGCCCTCTGTTGGACTGCTTTATTCATGTCATTGCATTTAATCCTTAGAGCCAAGAGGTGAAGTCAGCATTATCATCTTCATTTTATAGGTCAGACAACAGGCTCTGAGAAATTAAATAATTTTCAGGAAATCACATCCATGTGACTCAGGCACCCATCCGTGACCTTTTCCCTATGACCATGAACTTTCTCCAACATATACGACTTCTGTTACCTAGAGAATTTATACTACCTAAGTTCCCTATGTGGTCCTGGAAATCCTTGGTGGGGTGTCGAATATGCTTTCTTCCGGCTGCTCTGAGGATCCACATCTGCTTCCTATGCTTGGCTCACCATGGGGCGCGTCCAGGCTTGGAGGTGGCGGGGATGGGAGTGCGGGGCAGGGGGCGTCTATTGTCTCAGCCAAGGCCGCTGGAGTCCTGGCTTCCCTCACCACAGAATCTGACTACCAGCAGCTGCTGGCTTCCATGATGCTCAGATGTCGTGTTTTGGTTCCTTCTGCTGGACTTGTCAGCACTGATGTCTAATGTCCACAGGAAGACTGGCAGAGAGGCCCAGTCACCGGGCCGGCTCGACTAGTTCCTAGCGGTGTGCCCCTGAGCACTGACACAAGCTCGCTAAGCCTGTTTCCTTACCTGGAAAAGGGAGGTATCACCTGTACATGCTGGATGCTGTCGTGGCCTTAATGACAGAATGCAAGGAAAGTACCTGTCACACACAGTGCCTGGTGCCATCATGGTGCTTCATAAACACGACCTGCTGCATCCCATCAGCCTGCTGTCCAAGGCCCGCCTGCTGGCAGACCTCAAAATCATCCTCTCCTGCTGATCAGGCCATTGTGCCTCGGCCAAACTTGACTTCTGCCTTTAGGACATGTTTTGCCTCAGGCAGGCCCCGGGCCTCTCACCCAGGCTGTGGGCATTCTGGGCTCACGTGTCTTCTGGGACGGCCCCAATTCAGGCACAAGCCTAATCTGGGGATAGACTCTGGTCTCCCCTAGAACGTAAGATAACTAACACAGGGCTGATAGACGCATGGACCCAACAATGAATTAGATGGTTCCCTTCTGACGCTTTCTTCCAGAAGCATGTTCCAACAGAGTAACGGTGGCTAGCTGGTGAATGGGTGTCACAGAGGAAGCTGTCCGCTGCCTACGTGCGCAGCCCCTATCTGCACATCAGGGCTGCCAGCATGGCTGTTCGGGGGCAAAACAGAGCTGCTGCTAGAAGTCCTCCTCTCCGGTCTTTCTTGACTCCTTTAGCGCCATTCACTTTTCTGAGCTTCCTCAGCAGATCACCGATGAGTGACAGATGCTAAAGTCTCACTTTCCCACTGCCGGTGGACTGACCGAGAGAAAGACAGGTAATTCACTGCAAATGTGGTCCACTACTGGCCAGGACTCTCAGAGACAGAGAGAGGACTCAGTCCTAAGTGCTCAATGTTTCCCAGCCTCACTTGATTGTTTCCTAAACATATCTGCAGTCCTTTGTTTCCAAGTATTTGCTCAGGCTGTTCCCTCTGCATGGAGTACTCTCTTCCTACCCCTGTCCTTGAGCGTCCTCAACATCTCCACGAAGTATCCAGACACCCACCACCATTATGATCTTGCCCCCCACATTAGCAATAACACATTCTTCCGTGTGTTCAGGAGACCCCATATGCTTTGCTCTAATTGATTCCCTTTGTTATCTTATTTCACTTTATACATTTGAAAACATCATTCTGAGAAGAGGTTCACACTCTGTGATTTCCAAAGGCACCAAACAGGTTAAAAATCCTTGAATGAGGGGTGCCTGGGGGGCTCAGTCAGTTAAGCCTCCAACTCTGGATTTCGTGAGATGAAGCCTTGTCGGGCTTCATGCTAACAGGGTGGAGGCTGCTTAGGATTCTCTATCTCCCTCCCTCTCTCTCTCTCTGTCCCTCCCCTGCACTTGTGCATGAGCATGTGCACATGCGTGCTCTCTCTCAAAATAAATAAACTTAAAAAAAACAGAATCCCTGATCTAGATCATGTTTAATGACTCAGGAGGGTGGAGACTGTGTGGTAGTCCTGCCTTTCCCTCTATGTTAACACTGCCCAGCACGCAGTGAGCTCTCAGTGCACAGTGAGCTCTCAGTGCCTACTTGCTGACCTGAACTGAGTCAATGTCAGCGACGGCACTCACAACAGTTGTGCCAGTGAGTCCCCAGGCTTCATGCACGCGTCTGGTATCAAGGTCCAGGGTCAGTCTGATTTTACACATGCTGCTCGGTGGCTCTGGTGACCAGGCGCCAGACTGGCCGTTGGGGTGTCCCCGTGCTGTTGACCCAGCTTTGACCACATTGGGCTGGGATCCAGCTGTGACCATGGACATGGCTTCTCAAGGTCGCACAGAAGCCTCCATCTTAGGGCTCAGGAGCTCAAGTACTAAATACAGTTTCAGCAGAATTTCCTTTTGGCTAGTTTGTCTTCTTTAGTATCCAAGGAGGAAAATCAGACTCATTGTTCTGCCCTTAATCAAATTCAATCTGGAGAAGCAGAAAAAAGCTGATGGTATCTGCTCGGTCATGCAAGCCTGCTTTTCACTAAAACTGATTGATAGTTACATGAACATACAAAAACGATATAACTTTTATGTCCCTAGAAATTCCTCATTACACATTTTACCCCTCCTTGAGGATTTTCAGTACTGAATCGTTCAGAGTCAGAAATGTTCTAGGAAAATCTGACTAATGAAATGCAAGAAGTTGGAGCCAAGAGGGAAGGCGAAGGGGACAGCTGTCTTTGAGCACATACTGCGTCCCAGAGCCTGCATTAGTCTGATTACATTCTCTCAGCCACCCTCTGGGCTCAGTATGAGGATCCTCACTTTACAAGTGGGGAAGCTTTGGTTCAGAGAGGGCAATAAACTTGTCCAAGGCCACACAGGAGTGAGAAGCACTGACTCCACTTTATCCCACCCCAAAGCCTATGCACTTCCCAACTGCCAGATGGCCTAGGGTGAGGGCAGCCTTGAGCTTGACCTAGATCCCTGGAGTGACAGGTGTTGGGTCCTTTTATCCGGGTCCAGCTGATTGTCCATGCCCCTGGGGCTGCCTGACCCAGTCCTTGCTGACTGGGTGAAATATCCACAGCTTTACGGATGGTAAACTGACCAACAGGCCAAGTAAATGCCAAAAAGCCCCCAGAGCAGGTGGCAGCTCTCAGCCAGCCTCCCTCAGAATCATGGACAGAACACAGGCTCTTCTGAAATGCCCAAATTCCTGGCTGTCCTGGCTCCTTGGGCCTGCAGTCCCTTCCAGCCCCCACCTTTTCTCTTCTCTCCTCTAAACATTCTGCCAGTGGCTTCCTCTTTTCTCCTTGTAAAGCTGCCCTAGCTAACAGAAGATAAAGCCTAGAGTGTATGTATCCCTCCCAGAAATAGTCCTATTTTCCAGGAGCCAAAATGTCTTATGTATAAGAAATGAATTTCTAACTGTAAAGCTTTTGGAGGCAATGGGTTATAAAATCTGAGAGAAGGGATAGGGATAGGGGAGGGAAGGAACTTCTTTTCTGGGAAGCCCCTGAAACTGCATTTGGTGGACAGTTGCCAATAGTAAAATTAGCCCTTTAAAAGGCAGCGTCCAAATGGGAATCCTGGGCTTGGTTCCATAGGCATTAGACCAGTCTTCCCGAAGCCTTTTCTTGCATCCTTTTATGTCCCCCGTAGGGTTTGCATGGAGCATTACTTTGCCCTTTGTTCCTGATCTTTGCCTCTGGCCAGTGGTGTCTCTTGCATAGCTGCCTATTTGGCCAATAAGTGGTCTGCAAATGTATCAGGACCCAAGGACAGAGGGAAGGTCTGAGGGCCTGATGCAGGCCTGTACCTGCTATGTCTCTGGCAGGATCAGCTTCGAGTCAGGCTGGGAACTTCAGGGCAAAACAGAGGCCAAGACTCAGTCCCCACCTCAAGGAGCTTTCAGCCTGGCTGGGGCACGCAGGGACTTGAAAACATGTCCACATACCTTGGGTACGTGGGAGTGGTGTGCTGCCCTCACAAAAATGGGACTGTGGCTTTGGAGCCAGGCCTGGTGAGGGAATAAATGCATGCGTGGAGGGATGGATGAAAACAGATTAAAAAAAAAAAAAAAAAGAATATGGCGTGTTCTAGGAACTGAAATTATTTTGGATTTACTAGAGCAGTGGGTCTGTTTTGACGGGGACTGCAGGAACTTTTTCATTCAGAAACTATTTATTGCCTGTTTTGTTCCCGATACTATGACACCAGCTAAGCTGGTGGTGAAGAGCAGACACACATGGCCCTGGAGGCTGGCCACACACACTCCCCATCCCCGGAGCCTCCTCTTTCCCCTTCTCCTCAACCTCCATGGACTGTGCGTCTCAGCCCCTCCTCTCACTAGGCCCCTCACCCACTCCCCCAGCTCCCAGATCTGTATTTCTTTTTTCTTTTTCTTTCTTTCTTTTTTTTTTTTTAAATTTCTGAGAGGGAGAGACAGCATGAGTAGGGGAGGGTCAGAGAGAGAAGGAGACACAGAATCTGAAGCAGGCTCCAGGCTCTGAGCTGGCTGTCAGCACAGAGCCGGATGCGGCGCTCGAACCCATGAACCGCGAGATCATGACCTGAGCCAAAGTCGGACGCTTAACCGACTGAGCCACCCAGGGGCCCCCTAGATCTGTATTTCTGGCCCAGACCCTGCCTGGTCTTCAGGGCGCCTCCATCCTTAGGATGAGCTGACGGAGAAACACCTGGAGGACCACCTGCTGGGCGCGCCACTGGGCTTCTGTCCTGCTCCCTGGGGCACCCAGGCTCAGGGCCAATGATGAGAAGCCCAGTTCATGGGAGAGGCCAGGGTTCTCGCAGGAAAAAGGAAAGAGGAGGCAGGACTAAGGAGACATTTGTTTCCACTATCTGGTAGGCGATGTCATGATTGTTCCCTGATTCCCCAGGAAATCTTTGGCATGTCATCTATTTATATATGATATTTATTACAAATATAATACCTGGTATATATTAATGTTAGTAATAATACGTTTACTACCTGCTTATCATTAATATATAATATATATCATTAATATATAATAAATTATATATGATAGATATGTGATATATATCGAATTGATTATATATTATATATGTGATATATAATATGTATATATTGTGTATAATATATATTATATATGTGATATATATGTATATAGTGTGCATAATAATATATNGGCGCCCTGGGAGGTGGGCGGGGGTGGGGGGGGGGGGGCAGCACTGGACAACGTAGGCGGAAAGTTCTTTGAGAAGAAGGAAAGCACACCTGCTCGTGGTGCCCCACGCACTGGCCGCCCTCCTGGTGCTCCACCCCAATGCAGCGAGTCCGGTGTCCAGCTCCCGCCCACACCGCCGCCAGGCTGGCTTCTTTGGTATTTTCCATCTCGGTGAAGGGCACCCGTGTTCCATGTTTCAGCAAAGAACTCTCTTCTACATGCAGGTGCTTAGAACACGAACTTGGAGCCCCCCCTCACGTCTCCTGGGAATGCCCCAGCCCGACCGAGCGGCCACGACACCACCTACCCGACAGACCCTAAGTGTCTGCTTTCTGCCACCATCCCTGTTCCACAGAGCAGCTCAGTAAAGGCGTACACAATGGAGGAAGGAAGGAGTTGTAGACAAGTCGACCAGACAAAATGCACCCCCAGACCTTGGGACATGCCCGGTTATGCTCCCCCTCCCCTCCTCTTCTTCCTGTCCTCCCCCTCCGGCCTCTCCTCAGGCGCTGGCTCTGCTCAGCTCATGATCAGATCCGTAGCCTCCAATCACGTCACCCTCCCTATTCCCAAATCACCACACCCAGGCCTCTCAAAATCCAAGCTAAATTCCTGCCAAGGCCTGGGCTCACCCTTGCTCTAGAAGCCCACCCTGCTGAGCACATGGACACTTCTCAGGCAGCTTCTTCCATGACTGCTCCCCACCCCCACCCGGTGTACAGGACATTGTCAGTCCAGGACTCCCTGCTCCCCTCAATTCAGCTGCCTACTCAGGTATGTTATCTGCATGCATGCACACATTCCACACCTCTCCTTGCTCTGCAGAGGGTTTCTGCAGCTTAAGGAGATGGAAGAAAATGGAAAGGAAGCCTTAACAGACCACCACATTCAGCTGCGCAGGGGGTTCACTGCGCAAGTACACCCGCTGAGGGGGAAAATGGGGGCCCAAATACAGGCTTTATCTGTTCACCAAGTCATGCAGTCAGCACAGGCTACACCAGCAAAGAAGCCCTTTTTTCCTAGCCTGCTCAGCATCTTCCAGGGGCCCGGGAAGCAAGGGGTGGGGAACTGAAAAGTAGAACAAAAGAAGAAAGAGAGAAATGACTGAGGACAAACAGCAGCCAGGTTCTCCAGATGAGAAAACGTCCAGGGTAGATATGGGTCCCAATCCCTGCCCGAGTGTGTCGCGCAGGAAAAGGAGCCAGAAGTGACTCCCAAGACACATCCGTGGGCTAAAGCAAAAAGAAAGGCTACCGGTGTCGCTCTATGGGAAAAGATCAGCAGGATTTTCAAGAACACATGGCACACTGCTTTGCACTCTGGCTGCCATTGACCTTCTTCCCACCACAGTGTAACTGGAGAGTCTAAATCAGGTAAAGCAAATCCTTATGGATGTAAAGGCAGTGCATCCCCCTCCCACATGGAAAAGTTACCGTGGCTAAGTTGACTAGAGTATATTTACACTGGCAAATGCCTGTGCCTGGGCACTGGCCACACCCTCCAGCATCTGGCCATGCCCTTCAGCACAGCTCCAGGTGAGCTCAGGATTATGGGGTCATCCTGGATATTTCCCTTTGCCCGGTCCTGCTTCTGTCTCTGATAGGAATTCTGTAGGTGGAGAGAATGCGCAATAGATTCTGTAAGGCTACAAGCCTCTCAAAGGTGAAAAAATAGAATTAGTGGTGCTCCCTAGCCCCCCCATGCCTGGGCCCTACATATTGGCTTCCCTCTACTTGGCAAAACAATTAAAAAGAGCTTTTGCTTAAAATGAACTATTGGGACCTCATCAAAATAAAAAGCTTCTGCACAGCGGAGGAAACAATCAGCAAAACTAAAAGGCAACCAATGGAATGGGAGAAGATACTTGCAAATGACATATCAGATAAAGGGTTAGTATCCAAAATCTATAAAGAACTCATCAAACAAAATGCTCAAAAAACAAATAACCCAGTGAAGAAATGGGCAAAAGACATGAACAGACACTTCTCCAAAGAAGACATCCAGATGGCCAACAGACACATGCAAAAATGCTCAACATCACTCATCATCAGGAAAATACAAGTCAACACCACATTGAGATAGCACCTCACACCTGTCAGAATGGCTAACAGTAACAACTCAGGCAAAAACAGATATTGGTGAGGATTCAGAGAAAGAGGAACCCTTTTGCACTGCTGGTGGGAAGGCAAACTGGTGCATTTCCACTCTGGAAAACAGTATGGAGGTTCCTTAGAAAATTAAAAATAGAAGTACCCTACAACCCAGCAATTGCACTACTAGGTATTTATCCAAGGGATACAGATTTGCTGTTTTGAAGGGGCACATGCACCCCAGTGTTTATAGCAGCACATCAACAATAGCCAAAGTATGGAAAGAGCCCAAATGTCCATCGATGGGTGAATGTATAAAGAAGATGTGGTGTGTATATACACAATGGAGTATTACTTGGCAATCAAAAAGAATGAAATCTTGCCATTTGCAACCACGTGGATGGAACTAGAAGGTATTATGCTAAGCGAAATTAGTCAGAGATAGACAAATACCATATGACTTCATTCATATAAGGACTTTAAGACACAGAACAGATGAACGTAAGTGAAGGGAAGGAAATATAATACAAAAACAGGGAGGGTGACAAAACATAGGAGACTCTTAAATATGGAGAACAAACAGAGGGTTGCTGGAGGGGTTGTGGGATGGGGGATGGACAAAAGGGGTAAGGGGGATTAAGGAATCTCTCCTGAAATCATTGTTGCACTATATGCTAACTTGGATGGAAATTTAAAAAATAAATAACTTTTTTTTAAAAAAAAGGGCTTTTGCGGGGCACCTGGGTAGCTCGGTTGAGCATCTGACTTCAGCTCAGGTCATGATCTCACGGTTCATGGGTTCAAGCCCCGCGACGGGCTCTGTGCTGACAGCTAGCTCAGAGCCTGGAGCCTGTTTCAGATTCTGTGTCTCCCTCTCTCTCTGACCTTCCCCTGCTCACGCTCTCTCTCAGAAATAAATAAAACATTAAAATTTTTTTTAACAGTAAAAAATAAAAAAATTAAAAAGGGCTTTTGCTTGAAGATCGAAGAGTCAAAACTGCAACAGTATCCCACTCCAGCCACCTAACATTTTACTGCTATGCTGATAACTCAGAGCTATTCAGGAATTTAACTCATAGGATGGGACTGGGAAAGGAGGGTAACCTCTGTTTACTGGCCTGAGGGTCTCTGAGGAAGTATTTTGCTTTGTGTGATGCAATGCCTGGGAATAACTATTACAACAGACTAGATGATAGCTTTTTACCTCAGGCCCACATTTCATAAGACACATGGGCACAAAATTACATTAACAAATGCAGTCCACAAAAACTACAGAATCTAACATAAACGAAACAGGTGTTTCAGGAAGGCGAGATAGCTCCTCAACAGCCACCCCACTGGAGAGTGCATCTGGCTTTGTGGGTAAGCTGCCACTCCAGGGACAGCAGGGGGTCACGGAGGTTCACACACAGGCCACCTTCCTGGATCCCTCCCTTCTCGCTTCTGGGGGTCTGCAGGCCACACAGCAGCACCCACCTACATGCTGGCCACCTTCCAACTCTCAAAAGCCCAGGGCCACCTCTGGCATCACCAGACCCTTTCTTCTTTAAATTTATTTTGAGAGAGAGAGAGTGAGAGCAAGAGAGAGCACACAGGAGGGGCATAGAGAGAGGGAGAGAAAGAACCCCAAGCAGGCTCCACATTGTCAGCGCAGAGCCCAGCGTAGGGCTTGGAACTCATGTACTGTGAGATCATGACCTGAGCCAAAACCAAGAGTTGGGCGCTTAACCAACTGAGCCACCCAGGTGCCCCTTCCCAGGAGCCTTTTTATCTCTTTTAGGTATTCCCTCAGCATCTGAGTCTGTTCATTTATAAAATAAGAACAATCCTCCCCAACCCCATACAATTCTTTCGAGGGTTAACATATCCCAAGCACTGAAAGTACCTGGCACATTAACAGATCCTAAATAAGTTACAACCTAAGAGAAACAGAAGGGTGGGAGGTAGAGGTTACTAGTCTAAATCCTTTCACTGTTGTTCTTCCTCTGGGCTTGCTCGAATCCCAGACGCTAAAGCAGAACGTGGGCCTCTTCTTACTGCATACCAGAGGCTGCACGTGAGTAAAAGCCTGTGTACTGACTGCTTGCAATGAAAGCGCCTTTGTATTCACATCACTGTGGGACTGAAGGCTGAACACAGCCTGGAGAAAGGTGCCAGCTCTTGACCTGCAGAAGCAGGTGAGTCTCCTGGAATAGTACACCTTCATCAATAATAAAAGGCTTTGTATACAGATAGGGTAAAAGATACACAGCCACTTTTTTTTTTATCTGCTCCAAAGGAAGGACAAGAAGCAACCCTTAAGAAAGGGCAGCTTGACAATAACACAAACAAAAACATTAAGGGAAGAATAACAGGCTCTCGTCCAAACCCTCATGATGCATCTCATACCAGGGAGAGGAAACCAAGCTGTCAGGGTTACATAGCAGAGGAGAAACCATTGAATTGAACTTGAAGTACCTTGTGCAAAAGGAAACAGAGGATCCTGCAGATCAAATGTTCAAGGGTGAGTCTGCTTATTACCTCTGAAAATTGAGTTAGAAAAGCTTCATTAAGGCCTTGGAGTCAGAATGGGCTCTCATTTTGCAGACCTAAATGAAAGTGAAAATTGGAGGAGAAGCCATTCCCCTCAGTGGCTCTCTGCCCCAGTCACAAACCAAGTCCAAATGTAAACTGTTATTGTCACCGGGGAGATAATCCTGGAGTGAATTTGGTCTCCATACTCAGCCCACAGTTAGTTTTAGAAGAATCGGAACCCCAGCCAAGGGGAAACATGATAGGCTGAGCGTGAGAAAGGCTGAGGTCTCTGAGGAGGCTTGGTACAAACCCTGCCCACCAGACAGGAGCCTCCCCTTCGCAAGTGACAGAAACCCAGCTCTAAAGAGTGAGCAGTACAGGAGATACAAACACTGGCTACAAACATTGTCCTTAAGGTCTGCTTTAGCTTTCCATCTCTCAGCTCTGTTTCTCCTTGCACATTGGCTTCATTGACTCCAGAGAGCAGACTTCCCCTGTGACTCTGTACCCTCGAGGAGATGATACACGCAGCTCCAAAATGATCCATGCCATCCGAGAGCCAAAATGAAGGCATGGCAGCTCTCCCATGGCGGCTCTCCCCTGGCTTCCATATCAATGCCTGAAGCAGGCTCTGCTTGGCTGTGCTTGAGTCCTGAGCCTAACTCTGTACCAATCACCGTGTCAAACACAAGCGGGCTGTTCTCATTGGCCAGGCTGAGGGCAGGTACAGGAAGAGGAGGTCAGTGCCACCTGACCATGTGGAGTAGGTTCCTCAAAAGACAGTGTGGTTTTATTTCCAGGAGAAGAGAGAGAAGCTGGGCAGGCACAAATGACAGAAGTTCTCCACTTCAGGTCAATAGGAGAGCTCCATCTGGGGTAGTGGGAATTGATACAACTAGATCCTCTGCTAGAACGAATTCTAGATATTAGGAAAGAGGGCATATCTATTGGCCTTAAATTGGAATCCAGGTTTCCAGGAAGAGTACTGAACCCTGTTCCCACCCCCCACACCACCTACCCCACACCTTGGAAATACTAGGACACAGAGTGATTGCATTGTTGGAACGGGTTTCTGGACACCCTCCCCCACAAGATGGCTTGCAGGTAACCTGGGGACAGCCACATCCCTAAAGAACCAAGAAACACAGCAATCCCAGACAGCCTGACTTACTGAAAACAGCCCTTCTCCACTTTTCTTGCAGTGCCTGAATTCCCAGCTCCCAATGCTGCAGACTGTGTGCCCTCCCCATGGGTCAGGCAATGTCTGTGTCCATAGGACTTGGACTCATTCCACTCCCCAGCACAGCCCCAGGCACCAAAGGGGTCCTTGATAGATGTTTGCTGAGGCCCTTTCCGAGCAGTTAAAGTAAATACTTTGGGAAGAATCTGGAAGAAAGGTGACCGGGTCTCCCAACTGGTAGCTTGTCCTTGAGCTAATGAGAGCTTCTTACAGGATATGGATGGGGTGTTCCAGAAGACACTCACACATGTAAACAGACACAAACATCTACACCTGTTTCCCCCTGAGTTAGTAGCTATTAACTATTGACAATTCCTTTGCTCCACACAAGCATTCCAAAACCGAAAGGAAGCCGGGTCATTTATTTGCTGAACAAGACTGGAGGCGGAATAGCCTCAGAAGGTTCCAGCCCTTCAGCAACAGGGAATACGCTCAGAGTTTCTGGCAGGCTCCTCTGTCTCTTGATGCTCTAATGGAAAACAGTCTGCAAGGCAGTTTCTTACTGTGTTCTAAATGCCCATCATGGGCAGTGCTGAGTCTGGAGAAATATATGTGTGGTTATGGGCTGAATGTACCCAAAATTCATATGGTGAAGTCCTAAACCCATGACTTCAGAATACGACTACTTGAAGATAGGGTCTAAAATCAGGTCATTGAGGGGCGCCTGAGGGGCTCAGTCGGTTAAGCGTCCGACTTAGGCTTGGGTCATGATCTCACCGTTCATGGGTTCGAGCCCCGTGTCAGGCTCTGTGCTGACAGAGCCGGAGCCTGTTTCGAATTCTGTGTCTCCCTCTCTCTCTGACCCTCCCCTGCTCACACTGTCTCTCTCTCTCTCTCTCAAAAATAAATAAAACATTAAAAATTAAAAAAATAAAATAAAATGAGGTCATTGAGGTGGGCCCTAATCCAAATATGACTGCTGTCCCTACAAGAAAAAGGGATTAGGATACAGACAATGGAAAGACCACTCAAAGACACAGAAGGTGGCCGACCATAAACCAAGGCCTCAGAAGAAATCAGTGCTTAATCTGACACCTTAAACTCAGATTTCCAGCTGCCAGAATTATGAGAAAATAAATTTCTGTTGCTTAAACCACCCAATCTCTCGTCTCATGTTTTAGCAGCTCTAGTAAAGTAATGCATATGCTTTATAGTTTACAAAGCTGTTTTCCATACTTGAGCTCCCTTAACTTTCACAACAATCCAGTTGAGTAGAGAGTATTCTCAGTTTAGTGATGAGGACACTAAAAAATCCTATTAGCCTGAAGGGTTAATGGGTGGCAGAGCCTTGGCCTGAACCCAAACTTCCTGACTCCAGACCCTGTGTTCTTTCCAACAGACTTGCTTCCTATTTGCAAAGCGCTCAGTGCCATTGTTGTCATTCATTTCTGTGCCCATCGGTACTTAGAGGCCAGATACCACGGGTGCCCTGAATCTGAAGAGTGGCTTTAACACAAGGGGCTGCTTTAACACAATGGGATGGTGGCAGAGATGGTAATAAAGTGGCTCCCGATATTCTGGGTCAGTGTTATGTGGTGATTTCTTATTTCTTCTGTTCACGCATCAAATCCCCAGTGTCAGAGCTTTGAGGCAGGCAGCTCTGTTCCAACACAGAACAGTAATGGGCCCCCCTCTTGTGCCCGCATCGGATAAACGTGCTGTGGGTGATCCTGGAATTCAGACGCCAAGTACGGGAAGGTTCCTGTGTTTCCAGCCGCATTGCAAGGGTGGGATTGATTTGGGCCCTGAGGAGCGGTTTTCATCGGTCACCTCCTACTGAGAGGAGAATGGAAGAGGCAACCCGGCTCATCTGGGGTTTGCTTTCAACCTAAAGTAGTCATGTCTTTTCCTGAGCATATTGATTGAAAAGCTGATACCAAAATAAGCCAAGGAGCCAGACTGCAATTTCCAGTGGTTCAGGTTCTTTTTCCTTTTTGGGGGGTGGGATGGAAGTATAGGATTAGGGCGGTAAGCAAGACCTTAAAACTATTTTTGTATTTAATAGTGCATGAACAGCAGGGATTGTTATCAGAATACATTTTAAAAAGGGAAAATTGTACTCACAGTCTATCACCCTATTTTTTTTTCTCTTTTGGTGTCCCTTTCTGCCCTTGCCCAGATGCACATAATTTTTACGTTATGTTCATGGCAAAGACGAGAATTCATATTTTCATTTAACTTCACAGTACAAGGATTTTTCCAAGTCACCACATAATTTTCATGATTACGTTAAATGGCTCGCTGTTCAAAAAAAAAAAAATGGTTGCCGGTTATCACTCGAAGGAACAGGACCATCATCTGCACATTCTTCCCTTAGCCACTTAGGTTGTTTCCAATTTTTCACTCCAAGTGATATACTCCCTTATAGACTGCAGAAAAACAGCGGATCTTCACTTAGCTGGGAAGTGCTTCTGGTATCAAGCAGTGGCTTCATTTACGGGTGGGGACCCAGGAGTCGCCCCTGCAGCCACAGTAACGGATGGAGGGGTCATCCTGGAGCGAAGACTGAGTGCGAAGGGCACCCTGGGAGTTGGCAGGGGGCAGAGCCATGATCATCCGTTTCCCCACCCCCAACCCCAGTCTTTCTGGCCTCGCAGGGACCTGCTAGGAAGCAGCCTGTGAACACAGAGGGTAACAGTGGGTCCCAATTCGGCTCTCGCAAGATGCAGAGTCATCAACAAGCTTTCTGGGAGCTCCGTGCCTTCAGTTCTTCCCCCTCCTCTGAGCACCGGGTCTTCTGAGAATAAACACACAGGATCCTTGAGGGACCTAACCACTAATCCCAGGAGCCCAAGCAGAAGAAAAATAGCGTGTTTTGCTCATTTTTATCAAGCTGCAGTCTGTCTGACCTGATCCTGGCATACTTTCTGCTTCCCTGCAACTTCTGCCTGAGGGGACAGAAGTCCCAGCCCAAATGCAGCCCAGGCACAGCCTTCCCCCCACAAGGTCCTGCTGGGGCCAGAAATGTTTTCTCGGGACTCCTCATCCTGGAGCTTCTTGCCTGACCCCTTTGGGAACACACACACACACACACACACACACACACACACACACACCATAGAGGAGAGAATTGCTGACCACTTTGGAAAATGGAAATAAGCAGGAAGGCAGAGAATGTTCCCGTTGCATTTAAAATCAGCTCCATTTGGAGCCAATTCAAAATGCAAAATTCTAATGCAGTCACTATAAGGCCAAATTAATTATTGCCTCCTGGTTACAAAATTAGTCCTGCCCTCTTGGGATGAGTTGAATTTTGGGCAGAATCCTAAAAATCTTCTTCCTTATCCTCCTCATGGCCAATCTCAGGGTCACTCAGGGCTTGTCTTGACTAGTAATGATAGAAGAAGACAACACTGACAGAATATTTTTTAATGTTTATTTATTCTGAGAGAGAGAGAGCACGCATAGGGGAGGGACAGAGAGAGAGGGAGACAAAGAATTCAAAGCAGGCTCCAGGCTTCAAGCTGTCAACATAGAGCCCAATGCGGGACTCAAACTCACAAACCATGAGATCATGACCTGAGCCGAAGTCACTCAACCGTCTGAGCCACCCAGGCACCCCAACACTGACAGAATATTTATTGCCCGGTGCTATGCTAACTGCCTTACATAAAATGTCAGTCCTCACAAAGACCCTATGAAGAAAGAGTTATCATTATCCCCGTCTAATAAGTGAGAAGACCAAGGCTCAGAAAGCTCAAGAAACCCCAGGTCACAGAGCCGGCGAGCAGTACAGATTACAACTCAGGTTCAGGTGGGCTGACTTAAGCGCACAGGCTCCCCGTTGGGGACACCTCCTTCAGCCATTATAGCCACACCGAGTCATAGCAGTCATAACTGAACACTTAGTAAATGCCCGGCACTTTGCTAAGGTATTTGCTTGCATTCCTTTAACTCTTGAAGGAGGAAGCTGAGAATCAGAGAGGTTAATTTACTTCCCAGAAGACACATAGTAAGGGAATATGGCAAAGACTTTTTCTCTAAAATCTAATTTCTCCTTTTTCCAGAATAGTAGATTCCCATTCCTAGCTGAGCACATGGCCTTCTGGAAATAAAACACCATTTTCTAGACTCTGTTGAAGAGAGGCGTGTCCAGGTGACTAACTCATAGGTAACAGGATCTAAACAAAGGCAACTTCCTGGACTCATGAGCCTTCTCCCTTTTCCTCCTTCCTGCTGGTGGAATGTAGTTATGAGAGCCAGAGCTGGAGGGGTGCCAGCTTGAGCCATAGCATGACAAAGGGTACGGACAGCAGAGCCACAAGGAAGAATGAGCCTGGGTCCCCAGAGACTCCATGGAACTGAGTCTGCTCAGCAATCTCCAGGTGACCACCTCTGGACTTCTGACATAAAAGAGAAATAGGAGAAACAAACACCTAAAACACCTAACTTGTTTGAGCCGCCACTGCTTTGGGTTTTCCGTCCTTTACAACCAAACCTAATCTTAATTACCACAGTAGTGGGGCTGCAATATAAACCAGTTTGACTCCAAAAGCCACACTTGACCGTTTGGTGTGCTATTTCTACTGTAAGACCTTACGCTCGCATTGGTTCATCTTAATCATTTCCAATATCTTCCATCCCCTTCATCTGGAAAGTTACTCAATAGATATTTGCCAAGTGCAAATAAGTGAGTGAGCGAATAAACCAAGAATATAAATACGAATGAGATTTGTCCGTGCCCTCGGGGAGCTGACAGTCCATCTTGGAAGACAGATGGCTAGGCCAATAAATAAAACACAGCACAATGAGTCCTGTAATAGACATGAGCCCAGAGCGGTGGAGCCACTGCCCGGAGGTCAGGAAGGCTTCAGCAGAGCGCGGAGGCAGTGCTGGGCATGAAAAGTGGCTGCAAGAAAGTAGGACGTGCCCTGGGTTCTCACACACCTGTATCGTGAAACCCTGGACCTGCAATGACCACCTCTGGTCTAGAAATGTGGCCCAATCCTCCTTATCTGGAATTTTAGAGAATCCTCCAGCAGCAAACACCCCTCTAGCGCTTTGGGACTCCAGACTGCTTCTGCCTGCTGCGCCCAAGGTCATGAAGAAAAAGGAACGTGGATCCTTAAGGCCAACAGCCTCACAGCGCCTAAGGAAACTGGAGCGGGAAACCAGGAGGCCCCGGTGGCCGGGGTGGTAAAATAAGGCTCCTTCGGCGGCGGCGCTGCGAAAGCCAGAATGAGTTCTGTCTGTAATTACCCGGTGCTTGAAAACAGTGTTTCCAACGTGACCTTTCCACCTGCGGTTCTAATGGCGGGGCTGCCGTCACTGCTAATAAGCCCGGCCTGGCTCTCCCTGATGGGAGCCTATCGGAACTACCTGGAGACGGCGGTCAGGGCAGCTCCCGCTGAGGAGGGCCCTGGGGTGCTGGCCTCGGCTCACCTGCTCGGCGACGAGAGGGTGGAAAGCTTATCCCACCGAGCGGCCCTCTTCTCCCTCCGCTGCCTCCCCGCCCCTGCATCCAGTAACTCTCCTCTACTAGTCCGTGAGCACCAGCTTTAAATCAAGGCAACGAGATCTACTGGGGGAGAAGACTATCTCCCGAATAGGAGGCCAAGAGACGTCTCCTCGCTCAGCATGTACTTAGTAAAGCAGCTGCTATGTGCCAGGGGTGCCACCAGGGGCGCACGTAACAGTGAATAAGATACAGACAGATTCACCCCAAGGTCAAAGGCACTGGGGCTTTAGGGGCCCCCGTGGGCACAAGTTCTGAGAGATGTGTTAGCCACACTTGGCTAAGAATGCTGTCTCTTCCCACTCGGCTTTCCCCTCTGTCACGTTTCCCCGTGTAGTGTGGCACTGAAGTGACCAGGAGCATTTGTGAGATTTGGCAAAGGGGAAGTGAAGCCGGGCGTGCAAGTGGGTTTGTGTTTCGTGGGCTGTATTTAGGTGGTTGGCAATCACTTTTGTGTGTAATCATTTCTGCTCTCTCGGTGTGGAAATGGCTTTCAGGAATCTTCCTACTGCTCACGGTGCTGACTCACTGGGCGCCGTGGCATAAGGAGTGGGGCCAAAGAGCATATCAGATTGGAGCGTGTCCCACAGAACCTGGCATTGGGAAGCACGTGGGTAATGGAGGAGAAACACAATTTGCATCCTATAGCGCCAAATGCTCGTCTATGGGAGCTGCATCCAATCATCAGATGTGCAAAACTCTAAGTGCAAGATTGGGTTCTCACAGATACCCAGTCATATATGCTAGGAATATTCAGTGATGCAGCGATACAACTCGATGCTGTACTTTTTTTTCTTTTTTGATGGGAATTATGTCAAGTAGGATTTATCGTTTGTAGAGTACACATGGTAGCCATCCTATAAACAGCAAGTATGTCTGGTTGGGAAGTCACATGTTTTATGCATCCCAACTATTAATAATAAATACAGGGGCACCTGGGTGGCTNCTCTCCTAGAAATAAATAAAACATTAAAAAAATTTTTTTAAATAATAAATACAATTTTTGGCGATTTCAGGGGAAAACTTCATTCTCTTTCTTGCTCTGTGTACAAACCATTACAAACAGTTGTCACATGAAGAGAATTCAGATAAAAGTGTAGTCAGTAAGGAAGAAAGTATTACAGCAGTGTGCGAGGCAGTTGGTTAATAAAAACATTGTTGGGGCGCCTGGCTGGCTCAGTTGATGGAACATGCAACTCGAGCTGGAGGTTGTGAGTTCAAGCCCCATGTTGGGTATAGAGAATACTTAAAACCATAAAATCTTTAAAAATAATAAGAAAAATAAAAACATTGTACTATTTTTCTGTATTTTGTGATATTTTCGGCATTTTCAGCTTTGAATGCCTTCTGATTTGTTGTCATCTCTTTTCACAATCCAATAAAGGTTGACTTTCATGCCTAATTTTGTTTCCATAATTTTGTATTTTACTTAAACAGTAAAATTTACAGTCCTTATTCCTTGGTCTAATAGGAGAACCCTATTGTGCCCCTTCCCTCACCACATATGTGATCAGTGCCCACTGCATGCCAGGCTGTAAGCTAGGGATGGGCACACACAGGTGAATGAAGTGGATCTGGCACCTTCCCACGTGGAGAGGGGGACACAGACATCAGAAAGAACAAATCATACAAGATGCTGTTTGCGAGAATAAGGGGAGAACTCCTTGTAGGAAATAACATTTCAGCTGAGACCCAAAGGGTAAGAGTTAGTCAGAGGAAGAATTAAAAAACATGTCAAGCAGAAAGAACAGCGTAAGTGAAGGCCCTGAGGTGGTAAGAGCTTGATGCATTACAGGTATTCAATAAATATCTGTTGAATTTTAAAAGTAAATATTATGGTTTGGGCAGGGCCAGGGTGTTATAGGAACATATAGGAGAGGCACTGGACCCTTGCCAAGGGTAACCAGGAATGAAGGAATGAGGAATAAGAAAAAGTTAGGAATAAGAAAAAGACTTCCTAACTTTCAGGAGAAGAAACAGCATATGCAATGGCCCTGGGGTCAGAGAGAGATCAAAGAGTTGTTCTGTACCACAGTGGACTGGATTTGGGGAGAAAAGTTTGGCTGGGGGGAGGTTGAAGGTAGAAAGGGAGGAGAACTGGGTAGAACTGGCCAGAAATGAGGCCAGACCATGAAAATCCTCACAAGCCACAGTAAGATGTTTGGACTTCACGCTGGTTGCTATGGTGACCTAGTTTTAGGAAAGGAAATGACATGCTCAGATCAGCATGTTGGAAGGATCTGGTTGCAGGATAGAGAACAGACTGGACGAGGGGTCAGGGCAGGAAGACCAGTCAGGAAGCTGTTAAGAGAAATGCAGTCATGAGAAGACGGTGGCCAGAGGTAGAGGCAGTGGGGATGGGAAGAAACAGGCAAAGCCAGAGAAGAAAACTGGGGTGCCATTAGCCAGGCAAGATAAAGGAATCGCATCAGGGGCTGGTACCAGGCTGGTTTGTAGTTCCTGTTCCCTCATGCAGCCAGCGCTTTCATGGGAGACAGGGTTCTTGGTTACAACGGACGGTTTCTTTCCGGGAGCAAGACTGCTTTGCGTCTTTGGCCAGGGGTCACTGTGTGCTACTTACCTTCTGTTCACTCCTCAACCCCGCTCTGTCCTCTCCCTTCTCACTGGGTTTGACTAAGGGGGAGCGGACAGAAGACTGGAGGGCAAGGCAGTAAGGTCTCGGTATTCTCCATTGCCTCCCTGCAAGGATGTACTTCTCACGATGACCTCCTCGCCTCTGCCTTTCTCTATGCAATTCTCTTCCTGGTCTCGTATCCACTTCCCCGCCCTTCACTCTGGGCCAACTGGGAGTGGGATCATCCCAACATCCCTGTGGTTCCCCCATGCCTCACCCACACCAGTGCCAATTCCTGTTCTTCAGTTATCCCAATGAAGGTGTCATATGTCACGGTGTCCCCTGCCCTGCAACACCGCCTTGTTCTTTGAGATCAGGCCACAGCCCGCACTCCCAACAGCCAGTGAGGCAACACCATGCCTGTCAGCCCTCTCCTAGTAGCAACCAGGACTTTCCTGCGCCCCTCCCCTCGGGTCCCGCCCCACTCCACCCCTACACTGGGGTTCAGCTCCAATTCCCTGGCTCTGACCCTTGAGTGTTCCCTAGTGCTTGGCCTCCCCCTTGGTCAGCCCCTCAGGGCTTTCCTCCAGCCCTGGGTGAGACCTGGGAAGCCAGTCATCAAGTGACCAGTGACCAAGATCCCCGCCCGCCCCTCCTCAGAGGGCTGGATAAACCTGCAGACTTGTTCTCAGCCTCCCCCTCTCTCCGGGCTCCCTCACTGACCTGGAACCATCTTCTTGATGCCTGTCTGCATACACATGTGTGTGGCCTATGGCTGTAGCATTTTTTCCTGTTTCCTCCTCCCCCACCCCAAGGGCAGGGGCATTGCCTTATTCATGATGTAGCCCAGCGCCCAGCCCAGTGCCTGGAACACAGTAATTAACTGTGTGTGGACCAACAGGCTGACCATCTGGCTTCCCATCATCTGTTACAGGCTTCGACCGGACGAGGGAAAGCACCATTAATTAGGCTTTAGGTTTCCTAATTGCAGTGCTTTCCAGTCTTGTCTCCCTAAGACCAGCCTCTCCCACACCTTGCCTGCTGCCAGCAGCTGCTCAGTCCCTCTGGGACACGCACAGTGTCCCTCTGGGACACTCCCAGGGCGCAGTTCATGGCTTTACAGCCCTGACCCCCAACACGTTTACAGGGACCCCCATCACATGAAATTCAAGATAAAATTTTAGTTTGATCTAACAATAAACATTAATTTATGCTAAAATTAAAAAAACAACTTTCTAGAATTTGCAAAATCGTGTCTGCAAAATTGTGAGTAAGCTCAAGGCAGCTGAGCTGACCCTTCTTTCTGGCTGGTGCCCCACGCATGCATTTGAGCCTGTCCGCTGGGCACTAGCTGCCATGACACAAGGGTAATTCCATTCCCTTTGTGCAGGAACCCTTATAAGTTTGACTTGGCAAAGTCAAGCCAAGGTGGGGTTGGGGGAGGATGATGTCTCTGTTCAATTTCTTGGGAGGACGGAGGTGGCCAGAAGGAGTCAATTATCATGTGTGTTTTTCAACCTTGGCACTACTTTCAGGACGGTTCTTTGCACGAGACTAACCTCGTCACTGCAAGATATTTATCATTTCTGATTTCCAGGCACTAAATGCTAATAGCACTCCTCAGTCATTGTGACAACGAACCAAAAAAGCCCTCCAAAATCTCCCTGGGGAGCAAGGTTAAAAAAAAAAGTGAAGAAGTGCTATGACCTATGTGATTGAATACAGGTAGCAAGAATGTTCTTTGAATGGTCCTGTCTTCCCCCTGTTCTTGTCTGAAATGAACACCCCTTTCTGCCCCTTCCTGTGGACCCACGTTCTGCAGGACCTTACCTGGGCAAGAATGTGCCCAGCCTCCCCCCCATTTCTCCCCCACCCCCCCCCGCCATTAGCAAAGGTATTGGTAATACCACTCATTTAACATTTTGTGTGTGGTATGACTCTTGTTATATCAGCACCCTTAATTTTAATTAAGTCTCGGGATTTGTTACAGAACATTTCAGGATTGGCACATGTATCTCTCCGACCAAATTATAACCTCCCAGAGGGCAGAGCCCATGTTTCATGCCTCTTTCCTTGCAGGAGGATGATTTAGGTGGAAGGTGACCCGGGCGGAAGCATCTGGCAAGCTGCTTGGACTGCAGGCTGAGGACCACAGGGAGCTCAGAGCTGCCCCCAGGGACAGCTGACAGTGTGGGAGAAGGCATGTCATTGAGCCAAAGACACTGCTTGGAGGGATGACCACCCTGTGGGAGGAAAATTGAAGCCCAGCAAAGGACAAGGGTTGTGGGAGGTGACGGGAATGTTGTGGGGTCACAAAAGTCACCAGAGAGGGGACTGGACATCAGGCAAGAGGAAAGCTAAGAAGTTGATGGTGGCCTCTGGCCCCTTACAGTGCGGAGGGGAGGGGAGCCCACGCTGTAAGGGCCCAGCAAGTGAGGAGACTAAGGCAGAGAGGGCAGTCTTCTGGAAGGGAAGGGAGACAGCCACATGAAAGGACAACTTGGCACATGGGGGCATTGTATAAACATGTCCATTTACATAAGTGTGTAACTGAGATGTGTATTTATTTTCATAACTATGTCTGAATATTATAGGAAAGATAGAAATAGTGTTTGTGAGTAGAGGTGGAAGAACCATTTACAGTGGAGCCAGTTCAGGGTGGGGGGTGGAGAGCATGGGGTCCAGACAGCATGGGGCCTCAGCCTTGGGAAGGAAAAGGACATTCCTGGGAAACAGGGATGACGACATGCAGGGAGGGTTATTAAAATGGGTATTTTAGGGGTGCCTGAGTGGCTCAGTTGGTTGAGCTTCCAACATCAGCTCAGGTCATGGTCTCACAGTTTGTGAGTTCAAGCCCTGTCTTGGGCTCTGCGCTGTCAGCATGGAGCCTGGAACCTGCTTTGGATCTGCTGTCCACCTCTGTCTCTGCTCCTCCCCTGATCATGCGCACGCTCTCTCTCTCTCTTCCAAAAATAAATATTTTTTTAAAAATGGGTATTTTGAAGTGAATAGATTGCTTTCCTGGTAATTTTACCAAGAACATGAAGTAACTGACCCTTTCTTATTTATGCAGAGACATTTTGGTGGATCGCAGCAGCCCCCTAAGCCTTACAGAATGCAGAACTTCTGTCATTGGGTTTAAAATACTATAAGCTCTAGCTTGGATAGGTCATGGGAGAGCAGGCTCAGAAAAAGGAGTTAATGTTACCAAAGTGTCCAGAAAACCCAAATTCCTCCTTCATTCCAAGCACGGAGGTCAGTAATAAAAAAGGATTTATCACAGATTAATCTGCAGCCTGAATGCAAAGGTTTGGAGGAGGGGACTCAAGGGGGGCGGGGGGAAGCAACCCTAAACTATATGACATGTACTCTTCCTTTTTACAACCCTGGCAAGAACAAGCAGGAGAGAAATCCCATTTACAAGGACAGCAAAAGCCCAGTCTCCTCTCTGACCCAGGCCCTCTCCATGCATCATAAATATTTCCATAGTCATAAATATCGCTGATGAGGAAGCAGAAGGCTCTTAATTGGCTTCAACTCATTTCATGGTGGAGGAAGCTAGGAAGAATGCACTGAATAAGAATAAGACAGGGTGAGAGATCTCCCGGGAGGAAACTAAAATCGATTCTTCCATCAACAGGATGCTCTATCTGTGCACTGACTTCAGCCAGGAAAGAGCCAGCTGTTGTGAGGAGTGCCTTCTCCCCCCGGCCCAGGGCCTTCCTGTCTCAGAGGAGCCAGATCCCTTCGGGTCGAGTGTCGTGGTGGTAACTATTGCTGGTGACGAGCTACCGTGAGGAAAGAAGGGAGATAACTAGCATTTATTAAAAATTATTAGGAGGATAATGGATACACAAACGGGGGTGTAGTCATCCAATGGAATCCTATCCAGCAATAAAAAATCACGAATCACACGACAGCATGGACAAGCTTCGAAAACCCCCTGCTGAGGGAGAGAAGCCTCACACAGAGTACAGACTATGTGATTGCATGTATGTGACTTTCTGTAATGGGCGATCTGGGCTGGGGGAAAAAATACAAACAATTGTCACCTCCATGAGCAGGTGGGGGATGAACTGGGAAAGGGTTTAAGGGAACTTTGCGTAGTGACAGGAAAGTTCTGTATATATTGTTGGGGTGTTGTATGATACAGGTGTTTGCATTTGTAAAAACTCAGTAAATGTCCAATTAAGATTCATGCATTTCATTACAACTAAATTTTATATCCAATGAACAAGGAAATAAATATTGAACCCTAGTTAATGATATGCATGCTGAAGTATTTAGGAGGAAAGTGTCCTGATATCTGTAATTTCCTTTGAAATGCATCACTGAAATAGATTCATGGCTGGATAGAGGGAGAGAGAGATGGATTTATATGTGAGGAAGCAGTTTTAGATGTTAATGGGATCTAGGTGGTTAGTAAACAGCTGTTCACTATACAATTCTTTCTGCTTTGTTGTGCGTTTGAAAATTTTCACAATAAAATGGAAGAAATAAGAATGTCACAATAAAAGAAAAGAAAAAAACATCTATTGAGTACCTAGGTATACCAAGTGCATCCCCAGGCCTCACACGGGATTGATTTTGCAGACCAGAAGGTTAACATTCAGAGAAACAGCTTCAGGATGGAGGGATGTTTCTGGACTCTTCTTGCACAAGGGCCTCCAGAGGTAGAATCTGGCACTTGTGCTTTGGGGAGCAGACACTCTTCCACAGCTGCTCTCTCTCAGCCTCCCTCTCAGTGCTGGCTTCCAATTGACTTCAAAAGTGAAGTTACAGGCGCCTGGGGGGCTCAGTCCATTAAGCGTCTGACTTACACTCAGGTCATGATCTCACAGTTCGTGGGTTTGATCCCCGTGTCAGGCTCTGTGCTGACAGCTCAGAGCCTGGAGCCTGTTTCGGATTCTGTGTCTCCCTCTCTGTCTCTGACTCCCCCCTGCTCATGCTCTCTCTCTCTCTCTCAGAAATAAATAAAACATTAAAAAATGTTTTTTAAATTAAAAAAAAGTGAAGTTAGCCACCAGCTAAGCAGTGACTCCACAAACATTAATTGAACACCTATTATGTGGAGGGGATTCTGAGAGCTGTAAAACAATCTCTGCCTTCAAGAAGCAACCGGAGTATTAAACCCAGTCTGGAGATCTGACCTCTAGGTGTGACTTTGGTATTAATTATCTGTGTGACCATGAGCAAGTTATGTCAACCCTTAAACTTCCATCTCCTCATCTATGAAATAAGGGTCTGAAACTAGACCATCTCTCAGGCCCCTGGCACCCCTCATGTTTCTGTGGCTTTTGATCCATCGGAACGTTTAGGGTCAATGGCTGGTCAGGGAGTGTGTGCTAAAGGAACACTGATGAGGAGAAGTCCCCTTGGATGCCTCATAGGAAGTGGCGTCTAAGTGTGCCTGGTGGATGTAAGCTGGAGATGGTGTTCGAGATCAAAGAAATGCCAATGCAGGGCCTGGAGGCAGGGGGACACATGGGGACACTAAGGAGAAAGTGACTGGAGAGGCGGCTCCGTGTTCAGGCAGCGGGGATGACACTGAGAAAGACACTTTGACTTTCGCTTCCAGGAGGCAGCCTCCTACAAGGAACAAGGGAACGTTAAGCACGGGAACTGTAGATGGGATGGTATCTGAGGAAGATACATCTAGTTATTTGCGGTCGTGGAGAACAGCAGTGCAAACGTTCACAAATGACAGATTATTGAAACAGTGTGGCAGGCTCTGAAACTTGCTCCGTCTGTGGTTCTCCAGCTGTGCTCTTCAGAACGTTAGGGTTCCTGGGAAGGGCCTCAGGGACAGTGACGGGGTGAGGGTGAGGGCAGCGGAGGAAGGCACCCCCTCTCACCCTGGCCTTCACTGCACCAGCACAACTTGGATTGGATTGATGCCTGGGAGCCCCAGCTCAAATTTATTTTGAAAGAAGAATTCAACAGACCTCAGCTGAACCGTATCCATTCATTACAGAAATAAGTCGCCAAACAAATGTGTCAGGAGGGGCTGTATCAGGAGAATGTGCTGGGCGTGCGCCTCCACCGCTCACTGAGATGATTGCACATTTTCTCCAGGGAGATGCCAGCTCTGACAGAGGCGGGGAGTCTCAGGAAGAGGGCAGGATCGGAGGACAGGCTGTGCCTAGGCCCCAGGAAGTCACCCAAATGGTCTCACTCTGGGCATCGCCCAAATGCAATGGGCTTTCAGCCCCTCGGCCCCGCAGGCCTGCCCCTGGGTGGCCCTGACTTGATTCCCCCAGCAGGGCCGCCCTCCCCACCCCTCCACCCTGCTGCTCGCTCACTTCCCCTCCTGGTGGGCCCTACCAAAGCAGCGTCGGGTGGGGCACCATCTCCCCCTGAATCTTTGCCATTTGTCATCCTAAACAAATATTCAACAGCATCTCACTCCGTAAAACTGAACCAGGAGAAAACAAAAGTGCTCTCTTTCTCTCAAAAATGAATAAACATTAAAACAATTTAAAAAGGGGGGGCGTGCCTGGGTGGCTCAGTCAGTCAAGCATCTGACTTTGGCTCAGGTCATGATCTCGCAGTCTGTGGGTTGGAGCCCTGTGTCAGGCTCTGTGCTCACAGCTCAGAGCCTGGAACCTGCTTCAGATTCTGTGTCTCCCCCTCTCTCTGCCCCTCCCCCATTCACGCTCTGTCTCTCTCTCTCAAAAATGAATAAACAAAAAAAAATTAAAAACAAAAGCCACCAACTTGGGGAAGTTACACAGGTTCTAGATTCTTACAGATGTATTTTGGTTGAATCCCCTGGCTCCTGGCCCCTTCACAGGAGACAATAACCAATCAATTCTGCCCTCCACAAATATTCTGCAATAATCTCATTAACAGTCTCTTCTTACCGACCTGCTCTTAGATGCCCTCAGGGCACAGCATTTGCCTTCCCCTTACCCCAGGTGTCTCTCACCCTCAGTCCCACATGACAGGGCCACCGTTGAGCACTTCCTCATGGCTGTGTTTCCACCCACTATGGAGAGCATGACCTTGTGCTCGGTGTTCTGGTTATCTGTTACCACCTAACAGATCACCCAACACTCAATGGCTAAAAAACAAAAAACAAAAAACAAAAAAAAAACACGCCTTTATTATTATCTCTCACAGTTCCTGTTGGTTAGGAATCTGGGAAGGACTCAGCTGGGTAATTCCGGCCCAAGGTCACTTTGCAGTTATGTGGCAATAGGGACGGGAGGATCTACTTCCTAGGTGGCTCACTCACAGGACTGGAAAATGGTGGCTGGCCCTTGTTGGGGGATGCAGATTCTCTCCACGTGGGCCTCTCCATATTGCAGCCTGAGGGTCTGCATGGCAAGACAGCTGACTTCCCCCCAGAGGAAGGAAGCCGAGAGAGACCAAGCCAGGGGCTGCGATGACTTAAGGGCCCATCTTGGGTCTCATACACAACACCTTCTACCTTATTTTACTGGTCGCACAGGGCAAGCCCTGACTCAGTGTGAAAAGACCACACAAGAAGGCCAGGTCACTGGAGGCTGGGTCAGAAGAAGAGAATCCCTGCTTGAGCCATTACGTAGTTTGCAACTTATTTGAGGGGAGAAAACTTCCGTACTTGTACCTAGAATACTAAAGGGATTTTAAAAATAATAATAGTAATAATGAAAAGGCAGACAGCACACATCCTGAAATGCAACCTAGGTATTGAGTGAGCAAGATTAATATAGACTCTGCCCTCTAGAAGCTTGTGATCTAGTGGGAATGACAGCTTACACATAAGGAATTGCACTTGGGTTTATAGCAGCACTATCGACAGGAGCCAAAGTAAGGAAAGAGCCCAAATGTCCATTGATGGATGAATGGATAAAGAAGATGTACACACACACACACACACACACACACACACTGGGGTATTACTCAGCAATCAGAAAGAATGAAATCTTGCCATTTGCAACTATGTGAATTGAACTAGAAGGTATTAAGCTAAGCGAAATTAGTAGAGAAAGACAAATATCATAAGACTTCACTCATATGAGGACTTTAAGATACAAAACAGATGAACATAAGAGAAGGGAAGCAAAAATAATATAAAAACAGGGAAGGGGGACAAAAACATAAGAGACTCTTAAATATGGAGAACAAACAGAGGGTGACTGCAGGGGTTCTGGGAGGGGGATGGGCTACATGGGTGAGGGGCATTAAGGAATCCACTCCTGAAATCATTGCTGCACCATATGCTAACTAACTTGGATGTGAATTAAAGAAATAGGTTAAATTTAAATTTTTTTAAAAAAAGAATTGCGCTTGGAATAAAACCCTATCTCCTTAACCTTACCTCTCTCAATTCTTTTCTTCTACTACTCACCTCCTTTCTCACGGAGCTTCCACCACTCACCTTTTCTCCCTCCCTCAGGACTTCGGACTTGCTGTTCTCACAACCAGCTCTTTCTTGCCACCCAGGTCTCTGTGCTTAGTCGCCCCTGATCTTGTCGTCCACCTCCCTGATAGCATGCACAAGAACAGAGACTGCAATCTCCCTCACCGCTGGGTCTCCAGGCGCACCTGGACGACACTGGTCCCATAATAAGTGATGAATATATAGTACCGTGAGTGAATGACGTACCCCCTTTTGGGCCGTGTTCCAAACCAAGGTCGGCAAATTGCTGACTCCCCGGCGCTGAGCAAACAGCATATGCCCGCCACACCTGCTTTTTCACCCACTTCTGGTTTCAGCGGATCTGGCACACGCTGACCGCGTTATTTGTGCTTCTCTAGGATGGTCCTCAATCTCCTACTGCCTTTGCTGGGCTTCCCAGAAGCTTCCCTCTCCTCTGGGGAAAGGGCAACTCCAGCCTCGTTTTGCTGCCCTTGCACTTGAGTGTTCAGCTTTCCTGGGCGTGAGAAATATTGAAAACAGTTGCTCGTTAACATCCCAGCTTTCCTGCTTTTCAGGAGAAACAACATGACAAATGGAGACCCCACACGTGTTTATTTTGAAAATATGGTTTTTAATTCGAAAGCAAATGGACACTGCCAGTCTGCAGGTCATTTCACCTGCTGTGGCGTGTGATTAGCGAGGCCTTTTCTCTCTGGGTGGTGGTGCCGGCTAATGGACTCACGCTCCCTCCGTGTGTTTATCTTCAGTTAATTAAAATTTTGCCAAGCCTTCCTCGCAGCCTGGGTGCACAGCAAGGCTGAACCTGGCTTGTGGCACTGACCCGGGCTGGCGGGCTGGGAGGGGACGGTCATCCTATTAAATATTAATCTGAAAGGGCAAGCAAGCCTGTGGGCTTCCACCCATGAGGTTCTCTCACCGGGAAGGCACAGATCGATGCCAAAACTCAGCGCCTGTGACAACTTACCCTGCCAGGCCTGAGTCAGCATCAGATGCAATTTTTCAGAACTGTTATTTGACAATAAATCTGAGCAGAATTCTGGGAGATCTCTCTTTAAAACCAGAATGAATTACACACACATCCACCTTTGAAGGGGATGTTAACCATCTTGTGAAGCAGTGCCTTATTAATGATGAACGAGCCAATTTGCCGGCGTGAGTTTTGAAGTTATGGGTCAGGGTAAGATTAGCACATCAGATGTTAGTTTTGAAAATCTGCCTTTGCCGGGAGGGGAGAATACAAAGGACTGAGCTGGCACTCAGCCCTCTGTCGCCCCATTTTTGAAAATGCAGAAGGTGCTCCCCTCAAGGTCACCTTCCCACCCCCACTCCTTCCTTCAATCACTGTTAGCTGGGTACTTCCTGTTGGATCATTTCAGCAAACACCTTTGCCTGGAAACTCAGAAGGTAAGAGGAACACTCTGTCAGGGCGCCTGGGTGGCTCAGTCGGTTAAGCGTCTGACTTCGGCTCAGGTCACGATCTCAAGTTTCATGAATTCAAGTCAAGCATCAGGCTCTGAGCTGACAGCATAGAGACTGCTTCAGATCCTCTGCCTCCCTCTCTCTCTGCTCCTCTCCTACTCACATGCCGTGTGCACACACACTTTCTCTCTCTCTCTCTCTCTCAAAAATAAACATTAAAAAAAAAGAAAAAGAAAGAAAATATCATCTTTGCAGGTGTGATTACTTAAGATGAGGTTATCCTGGATTGGGTGGGCCTGATCCAATGAGTGGTGTCCTCATAAGAAGAGATAACGGGGGTACAGAGACACACAGGGAGACCACCATGTAACATCAGAGGCAGAGGTTGAAGCCATGTGTCTACCAGCCAAGGGACACCAAGGATTCCTGGCAACACCAGAAACAAGGAAGAGGCAGGGAAGGATCCTCCCCCAGTGCCTACAGAGAGAGCATGGCCCTGTCAGTGCCTCGGTTTCTTTACTTCCAGCCTCTACAGCTGAGAAGAGGAAGTGTGTTGCTTTAAGAGACCACGTATGTGGTACTTTGCTACAGCAGATCTAGGACACTAATGCATAGTCTCCTCCGGGTCCTACTGCTGACTGCCTTCGCTGGCTTGCCTCTCTGCCAACCCCATGGATAGGTTTGCTCATCCTGATTCCTTCCCCTCCCCTCCCCTTCCCTTTATCTACAATTAAGTCAACTTACTGGAAGGCTTAGGCAGTAGGACATCAGGCTAAGAAGAAAACCTCACCACATCTTACAGATGATTTTTGAAATATCTCAGTCTGTGTTCTTGCCTAAGCGGAAGTCAGCGTACATAAGATGGCTCTTTGATGACAGAGGATGTCACTCTGCCTCAGGGGTCATCACTCTGAATTCAAACCTGCCTGGCTGGCATCACAGATACATAGACAGCAAGGCTTTGGCATGAATTTGTACCACCCCCAGCATATCATCTGGAGATGGAATCTCTTTGTCGCTTCTGCAAATTGAATATAACAACAACAACAGAACTAGGAATCAAGATTCTTATAATATTCTGTTGTCTTGTCTGTCTGTCTGTGGGCAGGGATGCTGCACTTGAGATTGGGACGCTTGGACTTGAATTCCAGCTCTGCCCACACTCACAATGCACTTGCACAGAAGGTATTAGCATTCCCTATTTACGTGTGGCAGGATGGAGAGGCCACCCCATCCCACCTGTGGAGAGGCACAGTCAAGGAGAGGGACTTCTGCTTGGTCTTTGTTTTGCTGAATGGGGCACACCAGCTGAGGGTAGAGATGAACTGCTCTGGATGACAGGAGGAGTTTAAAGAAGTCACCAAGGTGAAGGGAAGGAAAGAGAAAACCACTGGTAGGGAAGAGGAACTTGGGAGATCTGATGGAGAATTTGATTTAATTTTTATTGCATGGTGTGTGATCTGTACCTTTTCCCCCATGTCCCCCAAAAAGGTTTCTGGTTAATACATTATGGAATTGGATCTGGTTTGGGAGGTAGGCATCAGATAAGGAACGAAGACCCCCCCACAAGGATCCAATCACCCCAGGGCTGATTAGGAGCCAAAACTCAGAGACATCGAGTGCTTGCTCAGGGTCACATGGCCTTAGGTTCTGAAGTCAGATCTGTCTGACTTCACACCTATGTTCTTCCCTCTAACATACGAATTATTCTCATGGTGGACTTAGCAAACTATTTCAGGCCCAGGAGGTAGTCCAGATTGAAAAGAAAAATATTCCACACTTATCTCTATAAATGCTGTGGCCAAAAAGCAATAATAACTTACTGATTGGGGCTTTCATATGGTGAGAGTTTTCCAGTCTGGAGAACGGCCTACTGTTTATTGAACATTTAATAAATGCCAAGCTCTTTTCATGTGCACGATGTAATCTAATCTTCTGAGTGGGCCTGAGAGGCAGACAGTTTTATCCTCATGTTACAAATGAGGAAACATTAAAGAGCAGCTAGCCCAGGTCACTATTGTGAAGCAGCAGACCCAAGACCTCAATGCCAACAATCATTTAGTTTATTTACTCTCTGAATAAGTAATACACACACATACTACGATGTCCAGTAAGGGCAAGGCCAGCAGTGAGAGGTGCCTGTTTCTTCCTCCCCCTCAGTGGCCAGCCGCCCTTCCCTGGAACCCTCAGATCACCCTCTGCGACTGGTGTCCTTCAAAGATAAACTTGGTATTTATAAACATGACCATGTTCTTCTGATACCACAGTTGCTTCCCTCAGGGAAAAAGAACATCTGAAGTCAACCTGAGAAGACAGAGCTTTCTCAGCCTCCCTGGTAAGCTTCTTTTTAAACCTTTAGAGCTGAAATACAGAATGGAATATTTTTTTATGTTTTCCTTGGAGCTAAAGGGGGAGGGGGCGGTGTGCTGAAAAGAGAGCGGGGTCTGGAATCTCATGGCATTAAGTTCAAATTCATACCCAGGCAGGTGACTTCACCTCCCGAAACCATTTCCACATCTGAAAAATGGAGGCAAACCTCCCTCCCTCCCTGCTGTGAGGACAATCTCAGAGAAGAAAGGTAAAACACCTGGTGCATCTGGAACCTTCTTTCCTTCTCCTCCTGAAGGAGAGCCTACAGTTTCTCTGGGCTTCTTTAAGAACAGAGAAGAGCAAAAGCAAACTCCCCAAATCTACACAATGTTTAATGATCATCTCTGACCTAATTCTACTTCAAAGCGTTTCCGTCTCCTTCCTACCTCCCACTGCCTCCCAACCAGCTGCCAAGTATAGAGAACACATGAGAACTTAGGCCAAATGGGAACCTGGAATGTTAAAGCCTATGAGAAAACAGCTGTTTGTTTGTTCATGTATTACCCTGTTTTTGCCCCTGTCTTGTTCAATTACAAGAGCCCATGGGGAAGAAGAATCCTTTGTGCTATCATCTATGCGGTTCTCCTACACCCTTCATTTCACTCCCCAATAGTTCTGGGGGGGAAAAGCCAGACTGTGGTTCGGAGGTTAATGCTTTGGTAGGAGGCACAAGGCAAAAACGGGGCTAGAACCCAAGCCTTCCCACTGATTTCCTCACCTTTCACTGTCTCAGTAATGTTTTATGTGTAATTGTTTCTGCATCAGCTAGGGTGCCTTTGGCTGCCAGCAACGGACATCCAAGTCATTCTTTGCTCCTGTGCCTGGAAATCCGGTACACGGATGGCTTCAGAATCAGCTTAGGACAGTGGCTGGGNCTGTATTGGCTTCATTTTCAGGCTGGCTTCCCTCATGCCAGAATGATTTATTGCTCTCCAGATTCCACATCAACACATCACAATGTCCAGAGAAAAGACCGTCTCCCCGTGTGTCCCTTTTGTGAATAAGGAAGGTTCTTTATAAGAAGTCTCAACAAACAACCCACTTGTGCCTCATTCTCTCAACCTGGAACAAATCTTGTGGTAGACATCTGTCATGCTTGCGGTCAGTCTGGCTCTTTTGAACACTCATCCTTTGTTACGACAAGTTCAAAATTATAAGTTCCACCTCTCCAAGGTAGAAGCCAGATTTTTCTCTCCTTTGTTAGGACAAGTTTGAAACGATAAGTCCCACCTCCCCCAAAGTAGAAGCTAGATGATTCTGCTCTTCTGACAAGGCCTGACACAGCCCACCACACACACACACACACACACACACACACACACACACACACAGAGCAGAGGCATTCATGGCTGCAGAGTAAAGTCAAGCTCCTGGCACGGAAGCATCTAGAAGAGTCTATAGCACCTGCATCCAGAGCTCGGTGTCGATGGCGTTTTCTCGTCAGCACTGACCTGCGAATGGTTTGGGCCCGCTTGCCCTGGAGCCTAGCTTTCCAGCTCTCCCTATGATTTTGTGAGCCATTCATTGTCCTTTCTATAAACTCTCCAAGTGCTGAACCTTCCAGATCGGCTTCTGTTACTGCAACTAAGAACCTGATGGACACACACACCCATTCCTAGCACATGGCTGGGGCTGGCCCTGAGGCCTCTGCTGACCCGCTTACACCTGAGTTCCTGAGCCAATGGATGGCAAGAGTTGGGATTTCCCTTATACCAGTCAAGACCAGCTCTGAAGTTCAGGGTGCGGTCAGCTTCCCAGGAAGCACAGGGAGACATATGAGAAACCTAAATAGAAACTGGTGCAAGAAAGGGGGAATAGATGCTACGTGGGCAGGTGACGTTACTGAACCCTGCTGTGTGGAAGGCTCCTCGGCTCACCACGCCCGCCCTCAGGCAACTCTCTAAGGTAGGTGTCACCCCACCTTAAAGACGTGGAAACAGACATGGAGACATTAAATAACAAGATGATAGAATTAAGAAGCTGTAATTCAAACTAGGCCTGTTTGACTCCAAAGTCACTTACACGTCTGTGCACTGATTTTTCTCCCTCACACTTCTGTGGATCATCTGTGGCCCTTTCGGGTTGGTCCAGGCACAAGTTGGGTTCAGGTTGGCTCCATGCACCTCCTCATTTGTCTTGGACTGGTGGCGACTCAGCGGCCACCCAGATTCTCAAGGTGACCACGGAATGTTCTAAAATTGGATCGTGCTGTTGTTTGCACAACTTGGTGAATTTGCTAAAACCCACTAAATTAGACACTTTTAAAAGGTTGCATTTTATGGTACGTGAGCTACATCTCGATAAAACTTTTATTTAAAGAAAAGAAAAAAGAACCCTAAGCAAAGTACCTTTGCTTTCTAGGGTTGATTGCACGATGAAGGGAGACAGCCAGGGCTGCTGAGAGGATTTGGTTCAAGTCCCGGGTCTGTTTCTTGATCTCAGTTTCTTCATTACTAATATAAAGAGGCTTATTAAATCAATGTTTCCCAAATTTTAGTCATTTGTGAGCCCCTTTATGATTTTTGTTTTATCACTGTGCCAGATGAACAAGCCTTTACCTATTTTTTAAAATTAATTCACCTTCTGGGGCGCCTGGGTGGCTCAGTCGGTTGAGCATCCAATTTCAGCTCAGGTCATCATCTCACGGTTTGTGGGCTCCAGCCCCACGTTGGGCTCTGTGCCGACAGCTCAGAGCCTGGAGCCTGCTTCAGATTCCGTGTCTCCCTCTCTCTCTGCCCCTCCCCAGCTCGTGCTCTGTCTCTGTCTCTCTCAAAAATAAACACTAACACAATTTTTTAAATAAAAATAAAATAATAAAATAAATTCTTTTTAAAAACCTAACATCATTCTAAACAAAAATGTTCGTACAGTCTTGAGTTTACCAGTGTTGCTTGTCTTTTCCCAAAACATTAAAATCACAGATAAACAGCAAAATCAGAAACGTTCATCCACTCCCATGTCACCAATGTTATTCCTACCACTTGGGAACCCTGACCTAGGGTCTCCAAGGCTTGTCTACCAACTGGCCCACCAGGGAGAGGACCAGCTTCTGCTTTTGCTTGTCCCTCAACAACGTGGACACGTAATCACTGCTTCTTAGGACCCAGCCTTGTCTGTGGCCTGACCTTGCCCTCGCTGTGTAGATTTCTGGTCTCCTGGAAGAGGGCAGCTGTCCCAAGGCAGACGGTTTAGCAAGACAACTGTGAGTCCCAAGAGGTGCCCGCTGAGTCACTAAACAGAGTCAGCCTTGCTGGGGATGGAAATTGTTATCCAAATTTTACAGACCCTACCCAAAGTTTATCTCAGAAACATTAACATACCAGAAGAGGAAGAGGAAGAGGCAGGATCCAAAACCAGATCGGTCGTTTCTCAATCCCTATACTTTTGTAACTGCATTGTAATACGCCCTGGACCTGGACATTTTGGGGTGGGTGTACTTGCCATCCCCATGAAATCAGGCCATGCACATAACTGCTGCCTTTGCCTATGGGGGACATCAGCATTGAGGAATGAGACACAAGTGTGGATTCTAAGATAAAGGTTGTATCCATTGGGGGCGAATGCGTGTAGTTTAAGCGTCTGACTCCTGATTTCAGCTCAGGTCATGGTCTCACAGTGTGTGAGTTCAAGCCCTGCATCAGGCTCTGTGCTGGTGGGTGGAGGTTGCTTGGGATTCCCTCTCTCTTTTCCTCTCTGCCACTTCCCTGCTCGTGCTTTCTCTGTCTCTCTCAAAAATAAAATAAATAAGCATTAAAAAAAATTGTATCCATTGAATTTCTAGTATTTCTGTATAGCAGTAGCAAACAGTAACATTCTCCCCTGTACATCTTTCATTACATGCATCCCTGTTGCAGTTGCTCACGTAAAATCTCCACTCCCGCTAGGCAGGGATCATGTCTTTCTCATTAATTGCTGTCTCAACACTCGGCCCAGTATTTGGCACAGAGCAGGTCCCTGGTAACTCTGAGTGTAACTCACTAATAGCCCCTGGCCTCCAAGATCCTGTAGCCCAGGGAGGTGGAATGGGGTAGGCAGACTCAAGCTGGCAGACAAGGTGCAGGATTCAGCACTGTGGCCAGGTGCCTCCAAAGCAGGCGGGAAGATACCCGTAAGCCGTCAGCCATGAACCCCACCCAGTCGACATGTCTCCCGCATCCTCTGGCCTGGAGCAGGCTGCCGCCGCCACCTGAGTCCATCCATGGAGATGGCTTCGATCTGTCCAGATAGGGGGGCAGAGCCAAGCAGTGACACATTTATTCCATCCAACAAGTAACTAGTGACAACCAGCCCCGTGCAAAGCCCTGTGCCAGGCACTATGGAGGAGACAAATGTAACTCAGGCCAGCAGTGGGCCCCATGCAGGGCTTCTGAGCACACAAGCCAGCAGCCTGGGCCTGCCAATTCCTTGTGCAGCGTTCCTTCCACAAGAGATGCCCCGGCTGCCAGAATTAGGAGCTTTCTCCTGGCAGCGTGCTCCAGGAGGCTGTGAGGGAGATTTCTGTGTGCAGACCATGGAAGCAGGACTCGTCGTGCCCCAGGGAGCTTCAGCATCCAGATGAGATGTGGGGGTAAGAGGGGTCTACTCCCTGATCTTCATACGTGGCAGGCGTGGGGTTCAGTGCAGGGACGCTGGGAGAAAGGAAGCCACAGGCAGGAGGGAGAGGGGAGGAGCAAGGTCACAGGAAGCACTCTGTGTGGGGCTTCAGCAACCTGGGGCTCTCCGGCCGGTCCTTGTCACGGGGTGGGGCACTGCTCCCCAGTGTGACAAGCCCAGCAACGCCTTCAGGAGCCCCTGCCCCTCTCTGGACCTGTAATAACAATGGACATGAAGACTTTCTGGGTGTTGCTTCCTGACTCCAGAAACCTTTCCCCATGAGGTCTGCGCTCCGTGGGCTACTCTGTGCATCCCCTACAATGCCTGCACTCCCTTACAGTGGCCTGCGTAGCTCTGGCTACAATGGCCCACCTTATCTTGAGGCATTTTCAGTTAAACAGTCAGATCAAGGACTGAGAACCAGGCTAAAGAGCTTCAGGGAAGCCCAAGGAGATGATATGCCAGCTGCCTGGTAAAGGCTGCCTTATACTGGCTTTCTCAGCCTCAGCACTATTAACGTTTGGGCCAGATCATTCTCTGTTGGGGGGTGGGGGAGAGGGGCTGGCCTGGGCACTGGAAGATGGTTAGCAGGGCCCCTGGGCTCCGCTTACTACATAATAGAAGCAACTCCCCAGCTGTGACAATCAAAAATGTCTCCATTTAACCTGGGTGGCTCAGTCAGTTAAGCGCCCAACTTTGGCACAAGTCACGAGCTGTCAGTGAGTTCAAGCCCCTCGTGGGGCTCTGTGCTGACAGCGCAGAGCCTGGAGCCAGCTTCAGATTCTGTGTCTCCCTCTCTCTCTGACCCTCCTTTTCTCATGCTCTGCCTCTGTCTCTCAAAAATAAATAAACATTAAAAAAATTGTTTTAATGTCTCCAGACATTTCTTATGTTCCCTGGGGGTAAAAGTCATACCTTGTTAAGAATACAGTCATCCCACCGTATACTGGGGTGCCTGGGTGGCTCAGTCAGTTAAACATCCAACTCTTGATTTCGGTTCAGGTCATGATCTCGCAGTTGTGAGTTTGAGTCCCACATCAGGCTCTTTGCTGGCACTGTGGATCCTACTCGGGGTTCTCTCTCCCTCTCTCTCTGTCCCTCCCACTCTCACTCTCTCTCTCAAAATAAATAAATAAACTTAAAAAAAAAAAGAACCATTGGTTCTGAGTTTGCATCCTGACTCTTCTGTGTGTTAGCTTTGTGAGCACAGCAAGTTATTTAACTAATCTGTTGCCTCAGTTTTCTTATCTGTAAAATGGGGGTGATAATAATAAGATTGTTGTGTTGTTTTCTGCCCTGCTTATTCCTGGTAAACTATTTGAAGCAGCTTAAAATAAATGCATATACACTAATGGGAAATTTTTAAAAATTTTACAACACAAGAGTAAATAATTTTAACACTTGAAGAATTCATATAGATCAATAAGTGAACCACTAATATTACCTAGATTAAAAAGACAGGAGATAAACGCAAAAGTTTGTGGGAGAAAATAGCTTAACATGGAAAAATGCCCAACAAACACACAAAAGCATAAATAGCCACCAAAAATAACCTATTAAAATTATGTCAGATTAGCAGATAAGAGGGCAATGAAATGGACACTCTCATATGTTATAGTTAGAAACATGGCAAATTAGGGGCACCTGCGTGACTCACTCGGTTGAGTGACTGACTCTTGATATCGGCTCAGCTCATGATCTCACAGCCGTGGGACTGGGCCCGTGTCAGGCTCCATGCTGATCACGGAGTCTGCTTGAGATCCTCTCTCTCTCTGTCTCTCTCTCCCTCTCCTTCTGCCCTTAGCCTGCTTGCATGTGCATGTGCATGTGCATACTTTCTCTCTGTCAAAATAAATCAACTTAAAAGAAAAAGAAACATGGCAAATTAAAATTAATTCATAGGTTAATAACCATTAAAACTGGAGGAAAAACTGGAGGGAGGAAGTTAATTTTGTCACAAACACAAAATCAGATGGAGTGTTCACTTAAGCAACAAAGAGAATTCTGAGCTCCCTAGCAGCCACTGCAAAAATAAAAACACAACTAAGAGAACTCGCCACCAGGACGTCCAGGGGAGAGAAATGTGTTCACTAGCTCCAAAAGGAAATGTATGAGCTCTAACACAGGGTCTTGACTCACAGAACTAGACAAGGTTTCAACAGTGATGTAACAAAGCTTATTTAAAGCACCACACACAACTCACCTCGGCTCTTGCCCAGAATGTGCCCCCACCCTGCCACCAAAGAATGGATTCCCTGACAATGTCTGCCCCTCTGGCAGCAAGTGGGGCTCACTAGCAGAGCTGCTGTGGCTCCTCAGTAAAGGGAGGTCTATAGTGGAGCTTGGCACCAGGGGAGACACTGGTCAAACCACCCCCCATCCTGGCTCCGTTCTGAGTGCTCCCTGGGCTGAAGATGAGGGCAGTGTGGAGGGGAAGGAACCAGCTCTGAGTGTGTGGAATAAAGGAAGTAGGGGCTCAGAGTGCTCCAAGAAAGGAAAACAATCACCTGAACGTGATATGGTCAAAGGAGCTCCTTGTCCTCTTAGCTTCCCTGTGCCTCAGTTTCCTCTTCTGTAAAATGGGGGAAATATTCACCTCATGGGTTAATGTGAGGATTAGAAGACTTCTACACGTAAAATGTAAACACAATAAACATTAGCTGCTATTATTATTATTATTACCCTCAACATGCTTCTGTGTATGTCCTAGACTTAATTAAGCAACATGTCTCCTGGAGGAGTTCACAGTGCAGGGGGACAATTGGAGGCCTGTCTGAACTGTTTAATTGCTGCGTAACCCTCAGCCTAGAGCCAAGCAGTGGGACCAGGTACGGGTCCCTGATGTTTTAGAGGAGGCCTATGCCTGGGGTGCTCGTCCCAGCCCTGCCACTAACTGGTGTCCGTGCGCAAGGGCCTTGGGCAACCCCTGGCTCCAGTGGGGGCCTCAGTTCACTCACCTGTAAACTGTACTGATGGGACTAAATAGTTCCTAAATTTGGCATCAGAACCACTTCAGGACATTGTCAAATGCAGATTCCCAGGCTCTACCAATTGAATCCAAGTCTCTAGGAATGGAGAATGAGAATCTGAATTTCAGTGAGTTCTTTAGGGGATTCTTTTTTTTCCCCCATTTCCTTTTCAAGTTTATTTATTTATTCTGAGAGAGAGAGAATCGCAAGCAGGCTCCGCACCGTCAGCTCAGAGCCCCATATGGTCTCAGACCCATGAACCGTGAGATCATGACCTGGGCTGAAACCAAGAGTCAAACGCTCAACTCACTGGGCTCCCCAGGCGTCCCTCTCTGGAGGGTCTTGAGGTTCGGTCAGGTTTGAAAGCCTCTGACTAGCTGAGCGCGAAGCACCTCTGACTTTCACGTGCTAATAGGAGTTACATACTCTCCCGGAGCAGGATGGGCCCGTGAGAGTCACACTCGTGCCCTTGGTGCTCTTCCAGGGTTTACTCAGCCCCAGCAGCAAGCTTTACTTCTGTCTAATCAAACACTCCATCTCAGCATTCTACCTCCCCCACTCTGTGGGTTTCACCCTCAGGATTGTAGAAAAGAGCTGGCCAGTGCCCTTGAGCACAAGCCCTCATGAACTCAGGGGCTGCTTGAAGTCAGCCTGGTCCTGCCAATGCCACTGGTGAGGCTCCCTTCCACTCCCATTGCTACTGGCCTAGGTCAGGCTGTTGAACACCTCTTGTTTGGACCATGTAACAGCTTCTTAGCTCTCTTCTCTTCACGGTATCAGCAGTTATTCCCCTAACCCCACCTCTGACTGCGTTATGTCTCTAGCACACAAACATCCACATCTCTAACCAAAACCTAACTAACTCCTCAGACTGTCACTCAAGGCCTTTCGGAGCCTAATCCAACCAACATTTTTGCTTTCATAGCTTGTTACATTTCTTGTCTATAACCTCCTCTGGCCAAGAACCACCTTGGGTTACAGTTAACTCCTTTAAATTTTCTTGATAGGGGGTTTCCCAAACTTGTATACTATGGAACTCTCTCTCTGTACCCCTGCCTATTTTTCAGGGCAAAATACCCATAATAGCTCATGGACAGTAAGTGATTCATGGTCCTCCGTTTGAGAAACACTCTCCATGATTTTCCATCTGCTTGTCCATGACTTGACTCTCTATTCTAGAATCTGCTCAGGTCTTGAACTCCAGTTCAGAACAGCCATCTAATGTTGTCATGGCAGCCATCTCTCCACCTGACCGTCTCTGAATATTGTCAAGGTTCTACAGAGGCATGGAACCGAGAACACTACTGTCCCCACCTTAGTCCTTCTTTGCCTTCCTTCCTGAGCTGGTACCACATTTTCACCAAGTTAAATTGCTCAAGGTCTGTCTTGAGTTACTTAAATGAGCATAGTTGACCATTCAACCATCTTCGTTTTCCCAACTTCCATATAAACAGCCTCTGCTTCTCATTAGCAACCCAAGCAGGTGAATATCTACCTCTCCTGAGGCCACTCCCTTTCCTGTATCTCTGACAGACATTGTTGACTGATCACAGCCCTTGCTTCTAAGCCCTAGATGTGATGGTATAGATTCAGAATCCCTCTCCAAGGCAATTCCCCAGGCAGGTATTATCCATCAATCAGAGTTGGCATGCCAGGTGAGACAGTCCTACTTACCATCAATGACCTAGTTGATTAAATAGCGAGTGTGTTTACTAGGAAAGATCTGTTGGGTTTTAATTTCAAGTCCCTTATGGAACTTCAAACTAGAGTAGACTCCAGTTACACTCCATCTACCCTAAGCCTTTCAGGCTAGAGGATCTGGGTTGTGGGTGAGGATCTATTAGAAGTCTAATTTGGCATAAGAATTGGAATAAGACTGCCAAGGTCAGAGAGGCTTCCACTAACGAATTGTCCTGAACCCTGGTCTACCTCCATTCTCTTTCTCTTGCCAAACCCCACAGAGGTGTCTGGGGAACTGGCTGGTCTCTACACAGAAAGAAGAGCACCAGAGGGGCTGGGCTACAAAGCAAATGACAAACTACCCCTAGAAAAACAACTCTCCGGGGCAGACAGCAATTGGAGATGCCTTTGATGTCCCAGAGCAGCAGCAAGGTTTTAATCTTGGCCTGAGCTGATGCAGCCATCAGCAATAGAACCGGGTACAGTGGAAAGACTGATATCTTTGGTCAGATAACAGGCTGCTCCAGCTTCTCCTCCCTCCTCCCCTGCCCTCCTTCTCCTCCAAGCTGATCACATTTCCTTGGTGATTTTCATGCTTAGTCAGTAGGTCTTAGGGGGACAAGTGTGAATTCCATAGGGACCTTGTCTGTATAATGTACTCTGTACTCATGTTAGCCTCTGTATCTTCCTTCTTCCCTTCCTGCCATAAGCATTTATGAAACACTTATTATGTGCTGTGTGGTGAGCACCATTGTAGAAAAGAAAGCAGTTGAACTCTAACTGGAGCTACCAGGAGAGGCTGTACAATAAACAGAGGTAATGCCACTGCTCTGATCAGCAGAAAAATGCATTTCAAGTTGTGTCCTCCCTTCCTTAGACCTCCAAAGAGCTGTAACTGTGTGGGAGAAAATTGAGAGCCTGGAAGCTAAAATGCAGGAATTCTAAAGAATTCTACAAAATCGTGAAGAGTTCCCATGGGGTGACCACAAGCCAGTTCTCAAATCCAGGATACTATAGAGAGATCAGCGGACCACTTCCTAGCCTTTATTTATTGCCAGGGACTGTTTTAATTGTGATACTATATATTAACTCCCTAAGTCCCTAAAGTAGCTCTGTGAATTAAATACTCTTAGGGGTGCCTGGGTGGTTCAGTCAGTTAAACGTCTGACTTCAGCTCAGGTCATAATCTCGCAGGTCATGGGTTCAAGCGCCACATCAGGATCTGTGCAGACAGCTCAGAGCCTGGAGCCTCCTTCTGATTCTGTGTCTCCTTCTCTCTCTGCCCTTCACCTGCTCATGCTTTGTCTGTCTGTCTGTCTCTCTCTCAAAAATAAACATTTTTTTTAAAAGTTTAAAAAATATTCTTACTATCATCACTTAAAAGATGAGAAACTGAGGCACAGAGAGAGAGGTTAAATGTCTTGCCCAAGGCCAGCAGCTAAGAAGTGGGGGAGCTGGGATTTAAATCTATGTTGTCTCCTTGCAGGGTCCTAAGCTACCTGAAATATGTACATTTAAATAAACAACAGAGTGCTAATTCATAGGTTGGAGTCGGGTAGGGTGGACATCTGGATGAGCTTTTTACCCCCCAGACTGTCTAGCAGTTAAAGACAGAAAGGTTTTGATAGCTGAGAGCATGGGGTGCCTATCATCCCTCCCGTATACTTTTAAGGAAGCCTCCTTAAAGGCTGGCCATGCCCCCAGACCCACTGACATCTCAGGTCCATCTGACAGACAGCAGACTGGGGCCCCAGCACCTGACCCAGAGTAGAGCTTCCACGTTCATGAGTGCGGGACATGGAGACACATTGGCACAGGTCCCTTGATGCACCAGCAAACTCTATGTATGTCTGACTGGAAAACCACATGATGTCATTAGTACCTAGTGCAGCGGTGTCTCTGACCCCAGAAGCCTGAAGCTCTGACTTCTAGACTGGACTCTACCACCTACTGTCCCTTGATTAGGTTTTTTCACCCATAAATATTCATTCAGTAAACAATTTTGAGCCCCTCCAGTGTGCCAGGCACCTTGCGCTAAGACCTGAGACCACTACATTGAATTCAGTAGTTGCCCCCAAGAAACTGGAGTTTTGCTAGGAGAGACAGACCAGGAAGGGGATCTTCACCATGCAAGTCCTCCAAGGGTTCCTGAGAGCAGGGAAGGCCCCACCCTGGCCCTCCTCCTGGGGGATTTGTGAGCAGCAAAGGAGATCACACAGGGCAAAGTGTTTTGTAAATAGAGAGGGCGAGAATGAGGTGTGTGGGGAGGCCGAGGGAGAGGATTTAAACCCAGGTGTTGTCTGCCATGTCTGCAGGCTGCTGGCCAGGCTAAGTGCTTGGTCTGGGGCTGTGAGCCTGGGCAAGGCCTCCTGGATGTAAGGAGACACAGCCTGAAGCTCTGGGTTCATTATCCCAGCAGACAGAGCCCAAACCTCGCTGCCCTGGCCAAGCTGTTCTGAGCTCTGTCCCCGTCGGAGCCTGAACCTATGTATGTTCCTTTGCTTCGGGCTAGGAGCTCTTGTAGCCCCCTGCGCCCTTCAGGGTCCTAGCCTGAACACTCACAAAGGCCAGATCTAATCTGTATTGTGCAGCTGGAAAAGGCTGATTTCCGTGAATCCCCTTATATAAGGATACCCACCCCACCCGGCTCCCCGCCACCGAAACAGCCGGAGGTGCTGCCTGCCGCTGCCGTTCGCTGTACTGAAGCGCCACCTGGAGGCCAGTTCTGGTTCAAACGCGTGTGTAGTCGTACAATCTAATCTGCCTCAGCAGGAGAAAGGGAAAGAGATGCTCAAAGAATCAAAAGGCAAGAAACGGCAGCCAGCGGACTGATGAGACAGATAGTCAAGGGCTGACATGCCTTGGCTAGTCACTGGGACAGCATTTCCCCAGTGGCCAGGGACCCGTGTGAGACCACTGTTCCTGACAGTTTAAAATCTGGATCTTAAGAGCAAACTCACAAGAAAACACGTCAGTTTGCCCTGCAGCCCAGACCCCAACCATCTCATCCTCTTCTCCAAACCCCAGATTCTCTGGCTAGCTTGGGAAAAGGGATTTTCAGTGGATAAGGCCTCCTTCTGGAGAGTTTGCTGAGTCTCCTTACATTTCTGAAATCAGCCACCCTACCTCAAGCATGAACACACATTTTATTATAAGCCATTTATTCAGTAGTAGCTGGGGGCGCCTGGGTGCCTCAGTCAGTTAAGCGTCCAACTTCGGCTCAGGTCATGATCTCCCGGTTCGTGGGTTCGAGCCCTATGACAGGAATTCTGCTGTTAGCACAGAGCCTACTTCAGATCTTCTGTCCTCCTCTCTCTCTGCCCCATCCCCCCTCAGCTCATGCTCTCTCTCTCTCAAAAATAAGCAAACATTTAAAAAATACTTATTCAGTAGTAGCTGGATGAATCTATAAAGACATCAACAACAAGCCAATAGTTCAAAATCAGTGTGGAGAATTTTTGCCAGAAGAAAAAGCCAAGCCAGATGGTAAGAGTATCAGGAAACATAAGCCTAGCTCCCAAACTGAGCAAGGAGGTTTTTTTTTTTTTTTAATCCTCTTACTTTCGGTTTTTCTGCTCAATCCTTTGCCAGACCAGGAATTTAGCTTCCTACCAACTGGGTTTGTTGAATTCTGGAGTACCACTGGAAAATGAGAAACAAAGTTTTCACACTCTGTCAACCAAGCATCCGGTTCATGCTGTAGGGGTGGCAGCCGCATGCGGGGTCCAGGGAGGCCCTCAGAGGACAGCCCGACTTTGCCTGCAAGCTGCTGCTGGGCCCTCTTCAGGCCAATGACAATTCAAGCAAGGGGCACCCTTTGGAGCTGACCCCAAAGAGCCTTGGGAAAACTAGAATGGTGTTTGAATCTATTAAAACAAGCTACATCTGTCCCTCATGGAAAAAGGGCAGTCCACTGACTGACCAAAGGGCTCGGAAGAAGTCATACTCCTGAATAAGTCAGACTGAAACCGAAGTGTTTGCTTCTCCACAGTAGAAACAATCCCACCGGGTGCTCACGGCAGTCCTGATGTGAGGTCTTGAGGTGAGTATTATCATTGCTGCCTTGCAGAGAAGGAAGTGGAGGCCTAAAGAAATTGAGTAATTTTCCTGTGAGCAAAGTAGCCGAGATTTGAACTAAGGGTTCTGCATCCAGTTTTCCCAATGGCATCATCTACCTTGGCATGAAGCCAACATATTAAGGACTGAAGAGAATATTCTGAAAAGCAATTCAGTTTGCCACCAATTGTTGCAAGAATTCTTATGTAATCATTAGAGCCACGTTACAGGGTGGAATCTGTGGCCCAAGGAAGACCCTGATGGAGGAATAGTGCTCGCTGGAGGTCAGTCACACAATATACTTCCTGGGAGGCTCAAAACTTCTGAATTAAACAAAAAGATTTCTCCTTTGTTTCCCACTTCCTTCCTTTCATTTAAACCACACGGGTGTTTTGTCCCCTATAAAGTCCCATATAAGTGTTTGTGATTATTATTCTTCGGATAAAGTAAGTTCCCTCTTGGGAGAGTTAAGAAGAACCACTAAACAACTGGAAGAAATAAAGACACAACGGGAACAGTGGTGAGGGTGGGTCTATGCATCTGGAAAAACTACATTAAACTTTCAGAGCTGGTAGGGGCCTCTTGAGAGCACCTGATAAGAGTCCAAATTCTGTTTTGGCGGATGACATTAAGACCCAGCAGTCAAGTGACTTCCCAGGATCATGCGGTCAGCGAGTGGCACAGCTGGTCAGAATCCCAATCCAATGGACTCCTAGCTGAAGGTGCTTTTCACGTGATCATTGTTTGAGGAGAGTGTGCCTGGTTTCTAAATAAAATCCAGCTAGCAATCCACATCTGCAGGGCTACCCCTGACAGGACTCTCTGGGGAAACTGTTGGTATTCCCCATTTTGTGCCGTTCTGGATAGGGAAGGGAAGGGGAGGGGAGGGTGGGAGAGGGCAAGGGAGGGCAGGGAAGATGGAGGTCTCCATCCCGGGTCCCCATAACAATAGTCAACAGCCGCCAACGTGTACTGAGTGCAGTGCCGGGCACTGTGCTTAGTACTTAGTATGTATTAGCTCGTCTAATCCTCTCAACAACCGTAGGCGTGATTATTTCCACTTTGCAGATAAGGAGAATGAGGCACAAAGGACCTAAGCAACTGGCTTGAGCTCCCACGAGTGGTCCATAGTAGTAGGGATGGGAGGATTGTAGCCCAGCTCTGTTCTACGTCAAAGCCAGTGCTCCAGAGCCACTGACTTCATACAGTAAATGCAGGGCCCAGGGAAACTCAGAGTAAATTTTGGCCGGCCCTAGGGAATCCTTAGGCCCTGACCAGCTGTCCCTGCAGAACACGGCAGCCTCTTGCCTAGCTGAAAGAGGGGATTTCCACCGTGGTGGCAGATTCCAGACTTCAGTTTCTAGCTGCTTCTGCCCAGACTCTCTCACTGGGAGGTGGGGGAAGAGTAAGAGGAAGAATAAGGGAGGCAGCATTCAGGACTGGAGGTTTTAGTAAAAGACAAAAAGAAAACAGATAGGTTTGTTTTCTAAAGTAAAGGCATCCTAAAAGCCACACCCTGCCTTCAAGGACTACAGAAGAAATTCTGTGCCCTTCTTAAATTCTTCCACCACCCTCAGGAACCAGTTCAACAGGCCCTACATCCACTAAGGACACAAGAAAGGACTTCAGGGCAAATGAATCAGTCCTCTTTCAATTGGAATTCCTCTTTATAAAAATCCCTTCCCCGGACTGAAGAACCTAATGTGCCCAGCCAGCTTCCAGGGCCTCCTAAATTAAGGCTGCCCAAAGGAAGGAAATGCTGAGACTTTCTGCAGGGGAAGATCAGGAGGTGCTTTTCAAATTTCTTACCTCGCCAGATATTAGTCTTTCAAGCTCAAGGGACCTTTAGGAAACAGCCCACATTTGGCAGGTGAGACAGTTAACTAAGGTCTAGACAAGGTGTGAGAAAATGCTGGTGCTTAGGAGTGGGGCCCAGGGGGCAAGCCTCCTGCCAACACGATGCAATGCACTGCCTTTTCTCCGGATCTGCTCTTCAGCGTGATTTTGTGCTTCCCCCCAATTCTCAGCAATGTACACTTGAATCTTAACCTTGAAGCTCCTTTTCAGTGAAAGCATAGGTATGTGGTCCCTGAGCCACCCCCAGAGTCTGTGTATAAGGAACACGGCCCCAGATGCAGCAGTAATTCACTGTTTGTCAACAATTGTACTGCTTCTCAAACATATGTTCATGCACTTGTCTCTGGAGCTTGTCCAGAAGAATAAGTAATTCACACTAGGCTCAATCACTGCCGACCTTAACCACAAGCCTATTGTTTCTGAGCCAGAGGAATTCGCATAGGCTTTGATGGAGCATTTAAAAGGGACGTGGAATTAAACTATTTGAGCTGGCATAGAACTCGGGAGCCGCCGGTCATCCCACACACAGGATTCTACTTACTGATTTAAAAAGCTGGTTTCTTCTTGGAAGACAAGAATAAAATAGTAGTAGCTTAAAGGCCTTTTACTCTCGAAAGCTTCAAATACCCTACCTCTTTGTCCCCAGATGCAGTCCACCTGCACTTGCGCTGTAAACACACGGCTGCTGTTGCCTCCATTCTGACAAGCGCTGCCCCGAGCTGCAGTCGCCTTTTGTTTGAGTTTCAGGGAGGCTAGTGATGTGCGCATTGCGTCAGAACTGCAATCATGCCAACCAGCGCTCCTCGGTTTCATCTTCAGTTTCTCTACAGGGCTTTTCAATATATAAAGTGCTAACTGGGGTCAGAGGACACATGGCTCGGTATAAAGAACATGGGCTCTTGGGGCGCCTGGCTGGCTCAATCGGTTGGTTAGGTCCCAGTTCATGGGTTTGAGTCCCGCGTCGGGCTCTGCGCTGACAGCTCGGAGCCTGGAGCTGCTTCGGATTCTGGGTCTCCCTCTCTCTCTCTAGCCCTCCCCCACTCAGAGCATGGGCTCTGGAGTATGTGACCCCAGGCAAGTCACACAGCCTGAGTTTCCACAAAATTCTGCTGAACTGGTTGGGTTAGTGAGGACTATTAGTTTGCTCAGGCTGTCAAACCAAGATACCCCAGACTGGGTGGCTGAAACAACAGATGATTTTTTTTTTCACAGTTCTCGGGGCTAGAAGTTCAAGATCAGGATGTCAGTAGGTTTGATTTCTTTGGCGCCCCTCTTGCTGGCCTGCAGACGGCTGCCTTCTTGCTATGTCCTCACATGGTCTTTCCTCAGTGAACATGTGTGTCTGGAAATTAATTTCTTTTTTCTTTTTTTTAATGTTTATTTTTGATGGGGGGAGGGGCAGAGAGAGAGGGAGAGAGAATCCCAAGCAGGCTCCACACTGTCAGCACCAACTGTGAGATCATGATCTGAGCCAAAAATCAACAGCCAGACGCTTAACCAGCTCCACCACCCGGGCGCCCCTACATTTCTTCTTAGGACACTAGTCGTACTGGATCAGGGCCCACCCCAAAGGTCTCAACCTGTTGTGCCCGAATCACAAGTCCCCAGAGACCTCCAAGAAGCCAAAACCGATGCAAGAACAAAAGGGTCTTTATTACAAGCTTGAGCAGGGGCTCACCCGCCTACCGACACAGCAGCAGCAGCAGGGGGAAGCTCCGAACAATAGTGAGCAGGGTTTTTAAGGGGTAAGGGACAGGGGTGTTACAGTACACATGTTGTGCACCAGTCATATTTGTATAGCACCCCTGGCAACAGCTTTGACCATTCAGTACCTGTGAGGTGTCCGTTACTTTTGGCGGAGCCCAATTATGGCCTTTTGAGACTCCTTTGAAAATGACCAATTATGAGGTGAGTTAGGCACGGGGGAGTAGCGCTTGTCTCAGGCCACAGGAATGTTTTTAACCTCCTCTGATTGGCTAATTGGAGAGTGGTTTTGGCCTTGAACAATCTGCGGTTTTTCCTAAGACTGCTGCTATGTGCAGCCCGAGGTTGCTTTTAATGGGGGGGGTCTTAATTTTAAAATGTCATTATTTAGGCTCTTCAAACCTCATCACCTCCTTAAGAGGTTGTCCACTCATTCTGAGATACCAGAGATGAGGGCTGCAACATATGAATTTGGGGGACACACACTTCAGCCTCTAGCGAAGACTAAATGACAAAGGTGGTAAAAGCTCACCTTTTCTTTGTCTTTGGCATAAGGAAAGAATGTGTGCTTCAGAATCATGCAGTGTTAACTTCAGCTCCTGTTCTGTTGCTTGGTAATTAGATAAATTGGGGCAAGTTGCTTGTTTCTTCTGTAAAATGGGAATAAGAATATCTCCCTCAAAGGGACAGTTGTGAAGATCAACTGCTGAAGCAGTTTACAGTGTCTGGAAGGGGTAGCAGGCAGAATGTATTTGCTATTATTGCATTATCTCCTCCTGGCAATAATTGTGATCAATGCTTCCGATTTGCCTCTTTTTGTCAAAGTGAAAAACTAGTCTTGGTGATGGTCAGTGAACTAAATAAAGGGAGACCCTTCTGTCCTAGGGATTTCAAGAACTATTTCTTGGTTGGCTGAACACAGCAGCAGAGGCAATAGCTGAAACTTCCCCAATGGAGCCTTACTATAGTGATTAACCAAGTCCAGATCAGATCACCCATGAGGGACCCTGTCCCTCCCATCACGATGCACTTCCTCTTCCCTCAGCCATATGATGACCCATGCACTTCCTTCTATCTTGTGACAGTTTCTCTGATAACAAAAGTCACAAGCAGCCCACCCAGAGCGCCCTGGCGGGAAAGACAGCAGGACTGGAAAACAAACAGGATGCTACAAAAAACTCCACAGGTGGGGCACCTGGGGGGCTCAGTCAGTTAAGCGTCTGACTTTGGTTCAGGTCGTGATCTCACCGTTCATGAGTTCAAGCCCCACGTCGGACTCTGATGATAGCTTGGAGCCTGCAGCCTGCTTCAGATTCCGTGTCTCCCTCTCTCTGCCCCTCCACAGCTTGCGGCTCTGTCTCTGTCTCTCAAAAATAAACATTAAAAGGGGCGCCTGGGTGGCTTAGTCGGTTAAGCGTCCGACTTTCGCTTAGGTCATGATCTCGCGGTTCGTGGGTTCGAGCCCCGCGTCAGGCTCTGTGCTGACTGCCAGCTCAGAGCCTGGAGCCTGTTTCGGTCTGTGACTCCCTCTCTCTCTGACCCTCCCCTGCTCACGCTGTCTCTCTCTCTCTCTCCTAGAAATAAATAAAAACCTTAAAAAAAAAAAATAATAATAATAATAAACATTAAAAGAAATTTAAAAAAGAAAGCAAAACCCCACCATGCAAGCAAGCAGCTTTAGGGCAGGGGTTGGAGGCTGAGCTGAAAAGGGGTTTTAAATTGCTGTTTCCAGCCAGGAAGGCCTCAAGGGATAGAAGCCTAGTCCTCAGTTTCAAATCTTCCAAACTAGCAAGTATAAAAGGACTCCAGAAATGAGGGAGACCAATCCCCAACATGACTCATAATCACGTCATTATGTGGTAACAGCACTGTTCCATAAACAGGGTCTGCAGACCGTGCCTCTCCATAAACTAGCTGCTACTGGTCCATGACAAAGCACAGAAATCAAGAGTAACATTTAGAATCCTTAACAGCAATCTGACAGAGTAATTTTATATCTGTTCAATCTGTAATAAAAATTTTATGGTTGTATTTTGTCTTTTTATTTCATTTTTCTAGAAATTCATTCTTACTGTACTTTACAAAAGTATTGGTCCATGCCCACTACACCAGCAGCCAAGGCACCTTAGGCACTAGTGTCTAAACAGCAAGTCTCTCTCATGGCTCAGCAGGATGTGCTACCTGGGCTCCTGCACATCCCTCTCTAAAACAAACAATATGAAAGAAACAATAGCATTTTCCTTTATTCCACCTAGTCAGAGATGGAGTGTTTTCTTATCAGGAATATTCTAAAAATCAGCTTCCAGTATACATCTCACTCCCAGCTTCACCATATTGGAAGTTATCAATGTCCAGAGGGCTTTTGATTCAAATATCTCTGAAGACTATAGACACAATACTGTTCTGAGCTGGAAGGTATCAGTGGGACAAATGCTGACCGGGCGTCACAAAATCTGGAAGCAAGCCCTGGCTTTACTGCCTAAAAACTTTTTGACGTTGTGTAAGTGATCATCTCAAGCCAATTTCCTTAACCACAAAAAATGGAGATTAAAATTACCCGATCTGCATCCTAGAGGAGCTTTGCGAGGTCCGAAGAGATGACGTCTGCGGAGGGTGCCCCATAAAATGCAGATGTGCATGATGGGTACGGCCTTCAAAGAATACGAGAGGGGCCTCCAACAGTCTCAAAAGAAAAAGCCCCTAACACAGTACAGTGAGAAAGCTGAGTGGAAAACAGCCCTTCTTCAAACATTTTGTTAATTTTGAACTAGAAAATGCTGCCTTCAAATTCTTCCCTGTGTAGGAAGCATTCTTACTTTTTTTTAAAATATTGTCAAGCTGGTTTCCATATAACACCCAGTGCTCATCCCCACAAGTGCCCTCCTCCATGCCCATCTCCCCCCTCCCTCTCCCCCCCATACCCATAAGTCCTCAGTTTGTTCTCAACATTCAAGAGTCTCTCATGGTTTGCCTCCCTCCCTCTCTCCCACTATTTACCCCCTTCTTCTTCCCCATGGTCCTCCGTTAAGTTCCTCCTAATCCTCCTATACATGCAAACATATGGTATTTGTCCTTCTCTGCCTGACTTATTTCGCTCAGCATAACACCCTCTAGTTCCATCCATGTTGCTACACATGGCCAGATTTCATTCTTTCTCATTGCCATGTAGTATTCCATTGTATGAATAAACAACATCTTCTTGATCCATTTCGTCCATTGATGGACACTTAGGTTCTTTCCATGTTTTGGCTATTGTTGAGAATGCTGCTATGAACATTGGGGAAGCATTCTTACTTCTTAATGAACTATGACGTGTGTGTTTCCATCCTGCCAGGCATGCAGCGCCACGGCCGACACCGCGAGGGAGGAAGAGAGTGCCGGCCTGTGGGCAGGTCGTGGCTGCGGGGTTCCAGACGCGGGCTCAAGACAGTATGTGCCTCAGACATGGCCGAAATCAGAGAGGGGCGAGAACTTGTACAACTGTATGGAGACCCTCTCAAAGGACCACAAACTTAAAAATGCGCCAGTTCCCTCCTATACTTCAGGCAAAAGAAGACAGGAAATCATAATTTACTTTAGCTTTATTGAAGACATATTACAGTAGACAAACAGGTAGACGAACAAACACATGCTTTATAAAATATACATTCTCGTGTGTGAGAAAATATAAACAGATACTAGGAAAGGACCACACTGAACAACAACTTGGCTTTTAACTCTCTTTAGGTACATCTAGTACCAGGGCTACTCAGACCGATGTCCTCTGATGGGATAAAGCAGGGGAAAGGAGAGGGTAGAAACAGTCTCTCTGTGGATCAAGAGCCACTTTAAGTAGCCAAGAGATATTCCAAGAGCACTTGACTACCCAACGATCAATTTCTCTTTCAAGACAGTTACAGTTGATAAAAGATCACTTTACTCTTTATATCTAAAAACAGGCTCAAATCAAGCTGACTTTTCAGCTTCACCCCACTCATTGGTGGAGATTATCAGGAGTGCTAAGACACACTCAACACACAACCTTGAGGGAGCAGGTCCAAAGATTACACAGACATAGACACATAGACACACACACACACACACACACACACACACACACGGCCCTACCTCTTATCACCCACAGAATCTTCAGATGATTTATGGGCTTGCAGGTGTCGTTTTGTAAAGAACAGCTTGTAACATACATCTCTTAATTCAGAACTTGTTATTTTTGTCAACAAACCAAGCAGTTGTCCAAAAAAGAAAAAAAATTAAGACTGCACTCTAAACAAAAAAGTTCTAAGTTAGAAGCAGGAGGGGGAAAACGTGTGCCAGACTGAACTGGGAAAGAGGCCACGTCACAGAAGAACGAGCCATTCCTTGCGGGCTGCCAAAATTCTCAGCGCAACCTCGTAAGGCCCAGCTGCTTCACAATTACCAGTGCTGCAATCAGCACTGAGAGGCAAACTCAGAAATGGAGCATGTAGCATAAAAACGGCAGTAAATTTACCTCTGTGGCTCCATTACCTTCTGGCAATTCTGTGGCTATTATAATTATTTTGGGAAAGGCCGTAACACACTTGGGTAAAATACTGGGTGTGAACGCCACAATTCCAACCCCATTTCAACTGGAGTCCTGCTGATAAGAAGAAACAGGAATAAAAATTAAAGAGTAAAAAGGACGGTTATATACATTATAAAGGCTTTTAAAGTTTTTATTATGGTAATGCCATTTGTGTTAGTAACTAGTTCTATAGATTTCTGCAGAAGAATGAGCCCAGAGTTTCACAGTTTTAGCCATTAACACAGAACAGGCTCCTTCTGTCAACCCAAGACCAAAACTCTTTAGTTGAAAAAAATTCCTTTAGTGCTCTATACTTACTGTATTTGAAGGATTTTGAAGGAAAAAGTTTTCAGACTGTCAGATTGCTTCTGGAAATTTCCAACAATAAAATTGAGAGAGTCCTAAAAGTCGTCTCACCCATATTCCATTCTCAACATAGAAATTTCTTCAATGCTATGAGCCAATGATTATTTGGCTTCTGAGCATACTTTCCGCACAAAATGCTGATTACTCCAGTTATTGGATAAATTTGTTAGAGAATTAGTTCATACAAAATTACTGGCAAATGTATACTGCACGTCCCTGTAACTTGTGTCCCACAGAATGGGGGCAGGTACAACCCCTGTCCTCAGGAATAAAAAGAGTGAATTTCATCCCATTTCACGGTAACATTTTAAGTAATTAAAGACTTAGATCATATCTCCCATCCCTTAGGAAAATGGAGAACAGAGTCTAAGCTGCTTGACATCTTACTGTTCCTTTTATAACCCATCAATGGACGGTGTGAAGGCAACTCTTTAAATATTAAGGTTACCTTTCAGAAAAATACACATAAAACACTCTGAGATGGCACATTAGAGGGTTTCTGACACTGTGCATCCCACAGAGTAACTTGCACACTAGGGAAAGCACTTTAGCAGCTGCTGAATGACAGAAAGCCAAAGGCTTAGGTGTAGACCATGTGCAGGGAAAGCACGGAGTTTAAGACGGTATTTCTTCAGATAGATTTGATGAGTCAGTCTCAGAGGGGCACAAATTAAGAGGATTTATGTATCGCTACTGATAAAGGCTAACAATGGGGTGAGGGGCAGAGGGTATTTCCCTTGGCGTTTTGATTCACCTGGCTTCTGCCACATCACCGATTAAAGAGGCATGAGGCAGACACTGCATACTGGGAAGAAACCCCGATGAGCCACTAACTCTGTCTACTACTAGAGAGGGCTAGATCACTTCTTGGTCAAAAGTATATGCAAAATAATGAAAAACTTCAGGAATTTCTTTTCCTAAGATTAGAATTTATTTAATTATTTAATTATTTAATAATTTATTAAATTATTTTTTTTAAGATCAGAGGTAAGGCTCTTCAAATTTAAATAAAACCTTGACTTGTTTTTGTGGTTATTTAGGCAACCATCTAGGAGGGCATCTCAGCCGTCTGAAGTGAGGTAAGGGAGAACCCGGCTGTTCAGGAGACCAGACCAGTCCTAGGAGTAGCAGGGCCACTGCCAGAGCGGAGCCAGTGCGCGTCCTCGAAGTTTTCTGGGATGCTGGTTTGCAGCCTGCTTGTTGGCCCTGTCCCCTGTAAGAGCCTTGCTCTAACTATACCTTTTCACTCACGAAAGTCTGCCAGAAACTGAGGGGGAGTACAGGGTAGTTACAGGGTAACCCTGAATATACTGGAAAGGTGAGGAGGTCACAAACCAGCCACAAATCAGCTGTGGCACTGGCCTCCAGGGCTGCTTCAGAGAGGGCGGCTGGTGGCTTCGAGTCAAGATTCTTTGTTTGCTGAGACTGGTTGAAAGCAGAGTGTTTCTTCTAGTTGTGAGCATTTCTCACGCTGTCAGCCCTGCTACGGAGGAAGGGAGTCTGGCTCAAGCCAGGGGAAGCAGCACCACCCCGTTACTCTAACAAACAACCCATGAAAGCAGCTTTTTATTAGAGTAGCCTAATCCTCCTTGGCTCCTGGAGGGATCACAGATTCACAGGACATTACAGCTGGAAAGGGCTTTGGGCTAGCTAGCAGAACGCCCTCATTTCAGAAATGAGAACATCAGTGGGTGGGGGGGGGAAGGGGGGGGGATGGGCATGGAGGAGGGCACTTGTGGGGATGAGCACTGGGTGTTATGTAAACCAACTTGACAATAAACTATTCAAGGGGAAAAAAAAAAAGAAATGAGAACATCGGGCTGAGAAGTGAAGAGACTCGCCCCAGCTGCACAGCCAGTAAGGTGCAGAGCTGGGAATGAAATCCCACCTCCCATTCTCAGTCAGTCCCATACAGATTACAGTAAAACCTGGTAGGAAGAAGAGCCACCAACTGGGAGGGCAGAAAACTGGTGGTACTGAAGCAGCTCAATGTAAAAATGCACAGAAGTTGACAGTTTAAAAAGGAAAGACAGGAAGGCTTGGCAGGAGAAACAGCTAAAGAGGTGCTGCTGTCTGTGGGAGAAAAAAAATGAGGATTGAGTATCAGTGGGAATTCAACTTTCAGCAAAAAGCAAAGATATTATGTGAGTTTAGAACCCTTGAAATGTGTAGTAACTTAAAAACAGATTTCAGGGATGGATGTTATCCAGGACGTAACTAGCATTCACTAGGTTTAGAGGGCAGAATCTGACAGCCTAGACAAGGAAATCTGAAAGCATAAAGAAAAAAAGAACTTTGGACCATTACATTCCATTAGAGTGTGAAGACCTTTGTTCACAGAAAGCTTTTTGCTATCACAGAAATTCAAGAGAGCTTTTTGGCTTAGATAATCACTTGTACAAAACCAGGACCACTCTAAAGCTTTACAGTATAAGAATTTATGCACATTCAACGACTCCCAAAAGCACTCTTCCCTTAAGATATACTGTGCATTGGCAGAAGAGATACTATATTTTTAAAAAATAGAAAAGAAGCAATCTTTGGTTTCCTCATCAACAAAGTACTTTGCTGAAAGAAGATATTCCCAAAAGAAAATTTCCTTTGTCTGTGTGCACATGGCTATAACAAGAATGCTAGCTAGTCTTTTGAGTCTTTTTATGCTAGAAAGGTAGTAGGACCTGGCACCTGCCAACAGACAACAAATGACTAGATGTATGAACCTTTAGGTATGAAGAAAGTGGTTAATCACACCAAGACTGTGTTTGTGTGTATGTAATTACTAGGTACCCTCCTCTACATATACTTCTTAACAAATACATCTTTAAACTAGCAAAGTCTTTAGGTTCACTAAACCAAGTTATACAAAATCTGTCTGTGGTCTGAGAAGCTGCTGTCAATATTATAATTGGATATTATATATAATTTTGGCATATCAAAAATATTTACAATGCAGCCAACACATACGGTCAATGAATACAAAAATTATTTATAAATGCACATGTATTTACAATAAGATCCCTGGGCGATAGGGACCAAAAAAAGAAAGAAAAAAAAAGATTCACAAGAATACAACACCCACTGATATGGTTAATGGTCAAGCCTGGGATTCTTATCAAAGACTTTGAATATCAAAGCCCAGTCTCTACTATATGCTTAAAACCACTGAAGAATCCCAGACATGCTTCCCAGAAGGCTCCAAAGTTATCTGTATCCCTTGGAAGACAAAACAGAACAGTGGTGTTTTATCAGAATCATTCCACAGGTTGAGACAATCCGGCACGTTAAGCAGCAATGAGACTCTTCCTAACAGGCAATGCACAGCCGGGCACATCCGCGTGGAACCATCAGGAGGCACGTTCGTTCTGTATTTCCCTCTGCACATGGAAATTACCCATTTCTGTCCACCACGGCCCCTTCTTCATCAGGTATAAGCCCAAACAAACGCCCAGCCCACCTTGGTGTGGTCAGATGGAACTGCAGACAGGGTAAAGCAAATGCTGACTTCGGGGTTTCTTCTGAACTCTGAGGTAGTAAATACAAAATTAATTACCTTGAGTCTTTGCCCAGATTTCCTCCTGGAGTGGGATTCATGTGCCCTCACAACTGTCTTGAACGTTCCAAGTCCTACTAAAGTCAAAAGTGTGGTCGTGCAGCCTGTGACAGGGCCCGGGGGACATGGAACAGTCTGGACCGCTCTCTGCCAGCCCCTCACTTCGATGGAGCTGCGGTGATTCCATCACCAGCTGCTGGGGGAGGGGAGGCTGGGGTGGGCCTCGTTCTTTGCCTGCACTCCACAGAAGCCGTTGCGATGTTTCTGACAATGAAAGACAATAATCAGTGGCAAACGGAAGTTCAAAATGAATGGTCTAAAACTTAATTTTCTTCTACCCAAATCCTCCAAAAACGAGACTCTCAATATTCCTGAATAAGGACACTGAGAGCAAATGCAGACTTGCCCTCTTCTCAGCAACAATTAACAAAAGAAAACAAAATAGAAACGGGGACCATGCTCTCCCAAGCCCTTCCACCCCACACACCTAACCAATTATTTACCAGGAGACATGTCTTCTCCTTTCATCTATTATTAGTGGTTCTGCGCTTTAAAAACTTAAAAATAAAATTCTTTAGACACATGGAAACAGACTAAAATAGCATCCATACTGTCGTGAAAGTTGCTTGACACACAGACAGAAATTGCTCATTCAATGCAGCCATTACGTCTTTAAACAACAAATGCCTGTGTTAAAAAAAAATGTTTTAAAAATAAACACTCATTTCCCTCCAGCTTCTAGCATGCCAATAAATCTAACAAAATAATCACCCAAAGCAGCAATTTTAAACCAGATTATCTGTACTTCGTGATTTCAAAAATATGCATTTCTCGTTCACCTACTGCGGTGGTAAGCTCTTTCCCCAAATATCAGTTGCTGGAAGTTGTATTAACTTCAGGGGAATGCATTTTGGAAAAAGTTAGCCAAACATTCTGGAAACAAACACTCAGAAATAAAAACAAAACCCAAGTGAAAACAGAGCTGGCACAGTGCTTCTTAAAGAGCTTTAACGTGCATACAAATACCCTGGGGATCTTGTTACAGACTCCGGCTCACTGGGTCTGGGGGGAGCTCGGTCTGCATTTCTAACAAGCTCCTAGGTGATGTTGAAGCTGACACCACACGTTGCGTAGAAAGGAGCTACACACCCCACTTAGGAATGAGCAGGGCATGGGGCATCTGGGTGGCTCAGTCGGTTAAGGAATGAGCAAGGCACCCACGCATTCGTTTGCACACCTCTTCACTTACAGACTGGCTTAACAATTAAGATGTTCCCAAAGTTAAGAAAATGATGCACTGCATTTTTGCTTTTACTCAAGTTTTTTCTATGTGTGTAACTCTTTCAAGACACAGGAACACAGACTCAGTACACCTCTTCCACGGGCACTGAACTTCAGTGACAATACACTGTTCTCTGACTTGCATCCTCTTTAGCAGTCTTTGGAGATGGTTTCTTAATAAACTGTTGCATAGGTATTCAAAATTTAGGGGCGCCTGGATGGCTCAGTCAGTTAAGCATCCTACTCTTGACTTCGGCTCAGGTCGTGATCTCCCGGTTTGTCAGATCAAGCCCTGCCTCAGGCTCTGTGCTGACAACGCAGAGCCTGCTTGAGACTCTTTCTGTCCCTCTCTCCGCCCCTCCTTCCTCTCTCAAAATAAATAAATACACTTAAAAAAATATACTGCTAAAAATAAGAAAAAAAAAAACAAAAAAAAAAACAAAAAAAAACCAGAGCGCATATCTTAAAAGTCCCAGGTCAGATCATTTACTCCCACCAGAGCCACCCCTGGATGCACCTATACTTCCCCCCCACCCCCGCCCTGCCTCTCGCCCCCAGTTTCCTGAGCTCTTCCATTTCAGGTTGAGAGGAGGGTGACAGCTGATGAGAAGCCTGGATGGACAGGAGACATGTTCAGGAGTACCCTTCATGGTCCAGAAGGGGTTCTGTTTTACTGACCAAGTTGTCAGCAAACGCTTCATCTGCACAGTATAACATGTATTTCTTTTCCCGGGCCACATGGGCCAGCAGACACGGTCCCAAAACTGCTTCCTCACTTACGGCCCTGGATCCTAATACCTCCCAGCCGAAAGCAAACACCAGCTAAGTGATACCGACATTCAGTATTTACCTGCGAGAACAGTGATTTAAATCATTTTTAAATCTTCTCTGTAAAAACCTCCACCAAATTATGCCCAAATTATATCCTTAGCACTTCTAATCTGCATTATGTAAATAATGATGGAAGAAAAAATTGACACCTATATGAAACCTTTTAGAAGCTTGTCTATACGGCTTCTGAGCTTTAGAAGTGTGATCTTGATCCTCCCACAAAAGCTGTTTCCATCCTACAGATGCAGACTTCTCTGTGACCCTAATCTCTAAAAATCTCTGGCTCTAGTTTCTACCAGCTAACAGTAGCTAATTACTACATTACACCAATATGTTTGCTTCCTGTCAAATCAGAAGGAAAAATCAAGTGGGGAAGGAGAGGTAAAAACTAAGCAAAACAAACAAAAAACGCTGTGCCCTTTACCACTGTTCATCTGTGTGAAGGGAAGTTTCTTCTCATTTATCCTCTCATGGTTGGTGGGAAAGGCAGCCAACTCTCTGTCTGCTGATGACACCAGGCCCTCCAAGACAGGGGCATCTGGGGAAGCATGTGCCAAATATGTTTCTTTGGGCATCTGGACCATGAGGCTGGACAGCGCGTGATCCAGAACATCCTCCTCGGCAATATAGGTGTACGGACAGTATTCTCGGGTCCTGGAGTAGATGTTGGCATTGTCGTAACAATCGGAGCAAATAACCCGGGTACCAGTGCCACCTGATGACAACAAAGGAAAGAATCCTTCAGTTAAGGAAGCAGCTTTGCCAACCACTGGCTTTCTTCACCAGCTGCCATCATCATCACCGTAGCTGGTCCTGATTCAGCACGTACTCGATAGACCAGGTAAAGTTTCACGGTCTTTCTGTGAATTAACTAACTTAATCCTCACAATCTCCCTATGAGGTCGGCACTATGGTTATCCTCATTTATTAGATGGGGCAACTGTAACAAAGAGAAATGAAGTTAACTTGCTCACAGATGCCTCCACCTTGCTGTGGGGAGGAGGTGAAATCTGAACTCAGGCACTGTGGCTCCAGAGCCTGTGCTCTTGAATACTAGTTAAACCACCTCTGTCCCACCTGGATAAGGCCAGGCCCAAGTCAAGGGCCAAGATAAGGCTGCACTGTGCTAGAAGTCATATGTTTGGCTTAAGCAAACTAAAGCAGAGAACAAGGAGTTAGGATGACATCACAAAAGCCTGCCTCCCTTTCGTGAATCAGGGAGTTAAGGAACACTCATTGCCACAAGTACCCCTCGAGAAGGCCTCTGATGGTCAATAGTCCTGCCTGACACTCACGTGTTTGACAGAACTGAAGTTTAATAATGAGCTCCCTGGTCTGTTATGTGTTTTGAAAACTGATAAAAGACAGGAAAGAGAGTGAGAAATAAACAGCAACTAACTGTTCTTGACCAAGCAACAGTGTTAGAACTGAAAGAGACCTAGAAGTAATTTAGTCTAGCCCAGAAAGCAGTATTACTGACTACCAATTTCAAAGATTAGAGGTGTTTAAAGACCTTTAAATGGTAGCAGTAGCCCCCTTTCCATGGAAAGTCAAAATAAAATCCAATTTATTGATTAAACAGAGAAATTCTGCTAACATTCAGCCCAAACAATCTCTGTACAAACAGAATAGGCCTTTCATTTGGAAATACTTGAAGAACTACACAGATTTGTTGAAGGGATCTGAAAATCTTGAGAGAGGTACTAAGATATTGCTTATTTATTTTAAAAATGAGGAAGTTAAAAAGCTCAGATTTAAGTAACTTGTTTGTGGTCCCAGAGCTGGAAAGAGGAACTAGGAATCAAACCCAATTCTTCCATCCCTACATTTACCTCCCTGAGCTCTGTCGCTCCCTGTAGGAAGGGTGGAGGGAGGGAGAGTAGTAGTATCGAGAAGTCAGTTCATTTAATCAGGGAACATGTGTCTCTCTGCTGTCCTCCAACATATGCTGAGAATCATCCCTGCCCTTCTAATCTTAGTACCAACCTGCCAGCAGGAGACCCAAACCTCCCTGGCTATGATCTGAAGAGTGCTCGCACCTTAAAAGGCTCAGACACCTGAAAAAAAGTTTCTAGAGCATCTCCTTCTCATAATAATACTTTGGTTTGGGCGCCTTTGCTGTGTACGCCAATCCCTTGACTGGGGATGCGTCTCTCCTTTCGGCCAGCTGGTTTTCTTCTCTGTTAAGACTTCAGTCAATTTCCACCCTATTTTGCATGCAGCCAAATGTTTTCAGTCAGTATCTTACGTTTAAAATGTTGCCTCAGGTTAATGGGGAAAACGGTACACTGAAAATTAAACTCAACAATGTAAGCTGAAATTGGAGGCATATACAACAAAGGGTCATTACCATCAGCGCCTTTGTGTAAATATCCATTGGTGGGAGGCATAAGCTGCTGATGACTGCCTGCCTCGGAGTTACTGTAGCCTTCCTGGGGCTCCGACAGCGTTCCTTGGGAAGACAAGTAGCTGGGAATGTCTGCAGGCAGATTAAGCTCCTCTGTAAAACAGACATCTATAACTCTCAAATAAAGTTAGGTGACTGAGGCCAACACTCAGAAGCCTATTGTGCAAATGTGTTCCACTCTGATACTCCTGGCCAGGAAAATACTATGTACCTAGGAACCCGACAGGTCTTAGAATTTCCCCCCAAACTATGTCTCACTAAAATTCTTTTCAGAGCTTCGTTTTAAGGGATGCCTCAGTGGCTCAGTCAGTTAAGTGTCCTACTCTTGATTTCGGCGCAGGTCATGATCTCATAGTTCGTGGGATCGAGCCCGTTGTTAAGCTCTGCGCTGACAGTGCAGAGCCTGCTTGGGATTCTCTCTCTCCTTCTCTCTCTGCCCCTCCCCCACTCATGTTCACTCTTTCTCTCAACATTAAAAAAGTAAGTATTACTACAAGAAGCAGAACTTGAAGTCTGAAATCTTATCCACAGGCAAACTCTCATCATCTATCTGACTGAGCATCTTCTCTCTCGAGATTTCAGGGGAGGCATATGAAAGGCTGATCCCAGTTCTAAGAGCTCCACTCTTTCCCCAAAGAAAGAAGCTATGGTGGGAATGAGACTGTAATCTGTTTATGAGAGCAAAGTTTTGGGGGAGTGTCTACAAATTCTTAAAATTATTAGTCAGAGAGGTTCTATCATATGGAGGAAGTAGGACATTTTAAGAAAAAAAACTCTTCCTTCTACCACACGTAAAGTATCAAAGCTCCATAGCTTTCTATATTTTATGATAAATCCTCTATGATGTTCCTGACTCAAGTCCAAGTCATTGGTGTTAACTGGCACCACTCACCTGTGTTTGTGATACTATAGTCTTCGTTCTTCCTTCTCATGTGGTAAATAACAATGACCCAGATCAAAGAGGTGCCCACAACACAGCAGACCACAACAATGATGACAATGCCGATTGTGGTCCAGCCATCATCTTCATGCCCAATGCTACTCTGGGCAGAGTCACAATTGGGGGATGAAATGACATTGAGGTAAATGTGACCACGTTCTGTCCCAAGAGTGTTAGACATAATGCAAGTATACTTTCCAGCATCTTCCAGACCAGCATCTACAATAATAAGAAGCTGGTTGGCAGCAGCAAAGAAGTGCCGTTCTGTCACCAGCAGCGGCCCATCATCTTTGGTCCAGTTGAGGCGAGGGGCAGGACTTCCTCCCGCTATGCACTGTAGTACCGCAGTTTCACCTCGGGTTACTGTCTTGTCCTCCAGCGGTCTGATAAATGAGGGTGTCTCTAACAGAAAGATGTACAAAAGCGTTGTGTTAAACAATTTTATTTACTGATTCTTTTATTGAATTAGACAAATGAGATGTTAATAAAATAAGTAAGCACTTTCATATGCTCGTAGAAGGACTGGAAGTTAGGGTTCCAGAAAAGCAAAAGCCTCAAAAATCTTATCTCCCTAATTCTACCTTAGGCAAGCTATCCTGAGCAAGGAAGCCAAAGACTTGTACACAAAGATGCTTATTATAAAATTGGTTGTAATTTTTAAAAATAAAGGAAAAAGATCTTTAAATCTAACAGGAAAATGAGTGAGTATAGTACAGCCACATGGTATTTTTTCAAGACTTAATGACAGAGTAATTCTTGTGACACAATATTTAAGAGGAAAGAAGTAGGCATACATAACTATGTGAAAATGCGCTTTAAAAAAAAGTTCAGAATATGCCAAAATCTTTAACAGTGTTTTGGTGACTTTCTCTAATCTTCAGTATATTCTAAATTTTTAAAACCAACAGACTTATTTTTCTGATTATATAAGTAAACAAACTTTAAAAATCTAACATCTAGGGGAATAGAGAACTAGAAAGCAGACTATGCCTTTGATTTGAGTCCCATGAAGAAAAGTATTCACCTAAGGGGGGGAAAAAAAAAAAGGAAAAAACCAGGCTTGTCAACAGAACTCTTAGGGAAAAGACATTTTACCAGAACATAGGAAGAAGAGGAACACAATGGAAGCAAAACAGGACATCTATGGGTCATTTTTGGCGCATTAAATTTTTTTAAAAAATGAACTAATAAGGGATACACTGTATGTTAGCTAACTTGACAATACATTATATTAAAAAATAATGAAATCATGGAAAAACAATTACATTGCCCTGAGTTCGCTGTGAAGCAGTATAAAACTGCCAACTCACTGCTGAACAGGAGAAAAAATATATATATGAAGTAGAAACCTTCCAGAGGGACAGGAGAAAGGGATGTGAATTTTCAATTCATATGATAAAGGTCTTTAATTCTGCCCTCACTACTTTCACAGATTTCAGTTATCTGATCCTTTGGTATCCTAGGCTGACACGACCCTGTATGTATTGGCAAAACACAGTGACAGAGACATAAGGATCACAATTAAAATCTCAAACTTTTGACTTTTTTTTTCATGAAGACCAGAACCCCTGTAAAAAAGGCTCCAGGTGAGCAGGGGCCCCAAGGGCGGCACACATACCCAACACTGTGAGTGAGGCATTTGCCGAGAGGCCTCCGGCCCTGTTCTGAGCCATGCAGCTATAGATCCCCATGTCTTCTATCTTCACGTTGGCAATGAAGAAGACATCATCCTCAGGCATGACGTGCATGCGTCTTTCTCGAGCCGCGGGAAAGTCAGTGCCGCCATCTTTCTGCCAGGAAATCTGGGGTGCAGGGTGGCCCTCCGCAGCACACTCCAATCTGGCCATGGCACCAGTGCGAATGGTTAGATCCATCGGTGTCTTCAGGAAAGATGGCATCTCTGTTCTCAGAAAGATTACCAAAACAAAGCAGGTGTGTGGGTGGGGAAACACACACACACACTTACATGCATACATACATGCGAGAATCTGTTAGGCAAAATACCAACTGTTGTGAATACTCTATTTCTCTGAGAAGACATGCTCTCTGGAGTGACAGTAAATACCAGTTCAGAGGCCACCTCTTCTCCCAAAACCTTAGAACACCTGGAGCACAGTGATGACTAAATTCTTCCAGAGAGCTTGACACATCCACCTAATCTCTCTGATGGGGACAAGGCAGGCAGAAGGCCATTAACCTTTCTGAACTCTGTATTTTAGAACTCACTACTTGCTATACTTACTTAAGATACTAAATGGCACTTTCCAAACTAACACCTACAAAGCAGTCATGGCAAATTCATGATAAAGTTTATGCTTTAAAAAATCTCACAAAACAACACAGAAGACACAAATACATTCTGAGGCGCCTGGGTGGCTCAGTCACTTAACCTGGGTGGTTAAGTCGTTTAATCCGACTTTGGCTCAGGTCATGATCTCATGGTTTGTGAGTTTGAGCGCTGTGTCAGGTTCTGTGCTGACAGCTCAGAGCCTGGAGCCTGCTTCGGATTCTGTGTCTCCTCTCAATCTCTCTGCCCCTCTCCTGCCTGCATTTGGTCTCTCTCTCTCTCTCTTTCTCTGTCTCTCTCTTTCAAAAATAAACATTTAAAATTTTTTTAAAAATCTTTAGAAAAAAAAGACACAAATACATCTTTTGGTTGCATAAAACCCAAAATGTTTTAGTTATTCAATCTGGTGACAGAGTAAACTGTCTTTTTTTTTTTTTTTTGACAACAAAGTGAAAAAGTGCATTAATTTAAAAAAGGATTCTGTGTGACTACATTTAGACAATGATACTGTACCTAGAAATGCCCTAAATGCTCCCAATTATTAGAAAGCCATGTGAACAGTGTCAGGAATAAATTTCATAGTTTTAAGAACCAAATTATGGTTCTAGAAAGAACACAAAATTTCAAAAGAATTTTTTCAAAAGTGTTAATAACAATAAATGTAGCCTATTCCCAGGGGCCATGGTATTCCCCTCTTATCCTCAACCAAAGAGCAATTAGGGACAGCAAGCAAGCAAAATGGTAATCTGGTCTATATATTACCACAACCCTAAAGAGGAAACAGTAAAATGTCCCCTTAAGTGTGAGGTTTAGCCTCATTTTCTTGGCTAAGTGGTCCAAAAACTGAACATCAGAAATCCATCTAACTATAAAATGATCAGGAAGCAAAATTCCTTACCATTCACAGTCAGTCTGGCTTTCAGAGAGTAATTGGAACCAAAGTGATTAGTAACAATGCACTGGTATCTTCCCTCATCTGTGAAATTCACATTGAAAAGATGTAAGACACTCGTATGTTCCAGAGCTTCTCCGGCTTGCTGCCGATAACGCACAAAATTCTCAATGTCGATGTCATACAGGATCTCATTGTCTTTGCGCCACACAGTGGACATGGGCGAATCGCTGCTGCTCACTGCGGTGCACTTCAGAGTCACATTCGTGCCTCTGAGAGCAACTGTCATCTCAGGATGCATTTTTATCTGTGGCTTGAGAAAATCATCTAAGAGAAAAAAAGGGGGCAGGGGTCATTTATTTTTGCTTCCATGGATTTTGAAACAAATAATGTACAATTGTGTGTTCTGTTTACAGAATGGCAGATTAAGACAGAGACTCCAGAGCTGGCATCCAATTCTTTAGTTTAAGGACAAGGAAACATGGCCCAGAAAGGCCAAACGACTGTTCAGAGACATGTCCTGAAACAGAAACCAGGTTTTCAGACTTGAGGGTTTAGCGCCACTTTCTACTACCCTACAGTCACGTATGCTTACAACGTCCTTCCTAAGTATTACCAGTTCCCGGGAAAAGGAAAAACCCATATTCAAATTTCAAGACAAGTTCTAATCCTATTAGCTCTTGTGTATAAACAGAGGTTACATATAAAAATATGTATATAACAATATTCATTCTTTTCTGTGCCAATACAGAACACAGGGATTATGAATTTATTATATTTTATGGGGACTAACATATTATTTGAATGTACTTTGTATGTGCGTAACTCTCACCTAAAATAGTGAGAAATATCAAACGTTAAATGTCCAACTGAAGACTGGCTTAGGACTGGCTAATATACTACAGATTCATAAATAACAGTATGTTATTAATATGAAAAAAAAAAAAAAAGAGCATTTTGTGGGCCTGAACTTCCAAGTGTCCCTAGTCTCTTTAAGTAGATTGTAAACACAGATCTGGCAATACGTGGGTATCTAAACGATCAGATACTAATGACATGCAAGACAAATACATTGATCTAAAAGTTCTGCTGCCAAGGCTAAGAATCAGTTATTCCACTTTAAAGGAAATCTAAATGTAAAGGAAAAATGTCCAAGCTTGAGAAAAGAATAATAGAGATACATACTGGAAATTACGAGTGTTAGAATTACGACAAATTTTTCATGACTGTCCACCTTTCCCCTCCACAAAATTCCAACACTTTAGTCTTTTTTTTCCCCCAACACTTTAGTCTTAAACTGCATCAAAAATAGAAACACAAACCTGATATATTCATACATTGTTAGTGACAACATTAACAAATGCGATCTTTCTGTAAAATACCTGGTAGCACCTTTAAAAATCTACATACTTTTTGATTCAGGAATCTTACTACTGGATATTTATTTCAAGGTTAACAACCCCCTAAAAGTGAAAGGTCTACATTCATAAAGATGCTATTATATTGACATTAAAACTGATCGCTGAAGAACAGAGGAAAAAAACTACTTAGGATATATTAAGTCAAAGAACACAAAACTTAACCTATGATTAGCAACAATATAAAAATTTTAGAGAACACAGAGGAATGGAAATAGATATGCTACTGAAAAAGCATTCTGGTTTAAGGTTTTTTTGTTTTTTTTTTTTACTTCTGTTGTTAAATAGTGTGTACCATGCATCTTTTCTGACCACGCTATGAAACTAGAAATCAACCACAAGAAAAAATCTACAAAGAGTACAATACATGAGGGTTAAGTAACATACCATTAAAACAAGGAATGGGGGGCACTTGGGTGGCTCAGTTGGTTGAGCATCCAACTCTAGATTTCAGCCCAGGTCATGATCCCAGGGTCATGGGATTGAGCCCCGTGTCAGGCTCTGCACTGGGCATGGAGCCTGCTAAGGAAACTTTCTCTCTCTCTCCTTTTCCCTCTCCCCCCTCTCCCCACTTGTGCTTTCTCTCTCTAAAGTCAGAACAAAGACAAACAAAACAAAAATAATGAATGTGTCAGGCCACGTGGCTAGCTCAGCCACAGAGCATGCAACTCTTGGTTTCAGGGTCGTTAAGTTCTAGCCCCACCTTGGGTATAGAGATTACTTAAAAATAAAGTCTTTATAGAGATAGACGAATGAATGAATGAATGAATGAACAAATGAACGAATGAATGAATGAAGAAATCAAAAATTACATGAAAACAAATGAAAATGAAAACAAGAGTCCAAAATCTTTGGGATGTAGCACAAGTGGTTCTAAGAGGGAAGTTTAGAGCAATACAAGCCTACCTCAAGAAGCAAGAAAAATCTCAAATAAACAACCTAACCTTACATCTAAATGAGCTAGGAAAAGAAGAAAACCAAAATGTAGCAAAAAGAAGGAAATAATGCAGATTAGAGCAGAAATAAATGACATAGGAAATAAAATAACAGGGGCGCCTGGGTGGCTCAGTCAGTTAAGCGTCCGACTTCAGCTCAGGTCATGATCTCACAGTTCGTGGGTCTGAGCCCTGCGTCAGGCTCTGTGCTGACAGCTAGCTCAGAGCCTGGAGCCTGTTTCAGATTCTGTGTCTCCCTCTCTGACCCTCCCCTGCGCGCTCGCTCGCTCGCTCTCTCTCAGAAAAAAATAAAAAACATTAAAAAAAAAAAAGAAACAAAAAAACAGTAGAACAGATCAATGAAACCAGGAGCTGGTTCTTTGAAAAGATCAATAAAATTGATAAACCCCTAGGCAAGACTCAGTAAGAAAAAGAGAACCCAAATAAAATTAGTAATGAAACAGAAGAAATAACAACCAACACCAAGGAAATTACAAATAATTGTAAAAGAATATTATGAAAACCTGTATGCCAACAAACTGGACAACTGAGAAGAAACAGATAAATTTCTAGAAACATAATCTATCAAAACTAAAGCAGGAAGAAATACAAAATTTGGACAGACTAATTACTAGCAATGAAACTGAATCAATAATCAAAAAACTCCCCAAAAACAAAACTACAGGACCAGATGGCCTCACAGATGAATTCTACCGAACATTTAAAGAGGGAATTAATACATATTCTTCTCAAACTATCCCAAAAAACACAAGAGGAAGGAAAACTTCCAAATTCATTCTACGAGGCCTGTATCACCCTGATACCAAGTAAAGAAACCATAAAAAAAGAGAACTACTATCTCTCATGAATACAGATGTAAAAATCCTCAACAAAATATTAGCAAACCAAATCCAAGAATATATTTTAAAAAATCATACACCACAATCAAAAGGGATTTATTCCTGGGATGCAAGCCTGATTTAATATTCACAAAACAATCAATGTGATGCATCACATCAATAAGAGAAAGGAAAGCAATCATATGATCATTTCAATAGGTGCAGAAAAACCATTTGACAAAGCACAACATCTATTCATGATAAAAACCCTCTGTAAAGCAGGTTTAGAGGGAATATATCTCAACATCATAAAGGCCTACTATGAAAAACTCCCACTCGGCATCATACTCAATGGTGAAAAACTGAGAGCTTTTCCCCTAAGGTCAGAAACAAGACATGGACGTCAATTCTCACCACTTTTATTCAACATACTACTGGAAGTCCTAGCCACAGTAATCAGACAACATAGAGAAAGAAAAGGCATCCAAATTGGTAAGGAAGAAGTAAAAGTTTCACTATTTGCAGATGACGTGATATTACACATAGAAAACCCTAAAGACTTGACCAAAAACTACTAGAACTGATAAATGAATTCAGTAAGATTGCAGGATACAAAATCAATGTATCTGTTCCATTCCTATACACTAATAATGAAGCAGCAGAAAGTGAAATTAAGAAAACAAGCTCAGGGGCACCTGGGTGGCTCAGTCGGTTAAGCGTCCAACTTTGGCTCAGGTCATGACCTCACGGTTCGGTGGGTTTGAGCCCTGTGTCGGACCCTGTGCTGACGCCCTGTGCTGAGCTCTGACAGCTCAGAGCCTGGAGCCTGCTTCAGATTCTGTATCTCCCGCTCTCTCTGACCCTCCCCTGCTCAAGCTGTCTCTCTCTCCCTCTCTCTCAGAAATAAAACATTAAAAAAAATTTTTTTTTAAAAACTCATTTATAATTATACCAAAAATAATAAAACATCTAGGAATAAACTTAACCAAATAGGTGAAAGACCCATACTTTCAAAAGTGTAAAACACTGGTGAAAGAAATTCAAAGAAATGGAAAGATATTCCATGCTTATGGGTTGGAAAAAAAAAAAATATTGTTAAAATGTCTATACTACCCAGGGGCGCCGGGGTGGCTCAGTTGGTTAAGCGTCCAACTTCAGCTCAGGTCATGATCTCACAGTTCGTGGGTTCGAGCCCCGCGTCAGGCTCTGTGCTGACAGCTAGCTCAGAGCCTGGAGCCTGTTTCAGATTCTGTGTCTCCCTTTCTCTCTGACACTCCTCTGCTTACACTGTCTCTCTTTCTCAGGAATAAATAAAATATTTTTAAAAATTTTTAGAAAATAATAAATAAAATAAAATGTCTATACTACCCAAAGCAATCTCCACACTTAATGCAACCAAAATATCAACAGTATTTTTCACAGAAATAGAACAAACAATCTTGAAATTTGGGGCTGCAAAAGACCTCAAGTAGCCAAAGCAATTTTAACAAAGAGAAATAAAACTGGAGGTATCACAACTTCAGATTTCAAGATACATTACAAAGTGGTAGTAACAACACGGTACATAAGAACAGACATACAGATCAATGGAATAGAACAGAAAACCTTGAAATAAACCCACAACTATATGGTCAATTAATCTTTGACAAAGGAGAAGTGAAAATACAATGGGAAAAAGACAGTCTCTTCAACCAATGGTGTTGGAAAAACTAGACAGTTACATACAAAAGAATAAAAGTGAACACTTTCTTACACCATATACAAACAAAACTCAAAATGGATTAAAGAGCTAAAATGTGAGACCTGAAACTATAAAAACCCTTGTAGAGAGCACAGGCAGTAACCTCTTTGACACTGGCCACAGCAGCATTTTTCTAGATATGTCTCCTGAGGCAAGGGAAACAAAAGCAAAAATAAACTACTGGGACTACATCAAAATAAAAAATCTTTGCAGAGCAAAGGAAACAATCGACAAAACTAAAAGGCCACCTACTGAATGGGAGAAGATATTTACAAATGAGATAGCTGACAAAGGGTTAATATCCAAAATCAATAAATAACTGATATAAGGGAATACTCCCAAAACAAATAATCCAATTAAAAAATGGGCAGAAGACATCAACAGACATTTCTCCAAAGAAGACACACAGATGGCCAACACACACATGAAACAGCACTCATCATCAGGTAAATGCAAACCAAAACCATAATGAGATATCACCCCTACACATGTCAGAACGGCTAAAATAAAAAACACAAGAAACAACAAATATTGGCGAGGGTGTGGGAATTACACTGTGGCACTGCTGGTGGGAGTGCAAACTGGTGCAGCCACTATGGAAGACAGTGTGGAGACTCCTCAAAATATTAAAAACAGAACTGCCCTCCGACCCAGGAACCACACTACTAGGTATCTACCCAAAGTATAAGAAAACACTAATGAAAGGGATACATGCACCCCTATGTTTACTGCAGCATTATTTACAATAGCCAAATTAGGAAAGTAGCACAAGTGTCCATTTATAGATGAAAGAATAAAAAAGATGTGATATATATATACAATGGAATATTATTCAACCATGAAAATGAAATCTTGCCATCTGTAATGACATGGATGGAGCTAGAGAGTATAATGCTAAGTGAAGTAAGTCAGAGAAAGACTATTACCATATGATTTACTCATATGTGGAATTTAAGAAACACAAGTGAGGAAAATTAAAAAAAAAAAAAAAGAGAGAGAGAGAGAAACCAAGAAAGAGACTCAGCTACAGAGAACAAACTGATGGCTACCAGAGGGGAAGGGAGTTGGGGGGATAGGGGAACTGGGAAATGGGGATTAAAGAACACACTTATCATGATGAAAATATAACAATAAAATAAAATGGTAAAAAATAAATAAATAAAAGACAGTGAGTGTGTAGTATACAAAATTTTAAAACCAAATACAAACCACAGACAAAATCTTTCAGATCCACATGCAGGATGCTCTGCCCTGCTAGCCACTCAGGGTGTGCACAGCTTACGTTCACAGAATGCTGCAAGTTATTGTCAACCAGCCACTGAAGCAACCACTTCAAATGGCAGTCACAGAGTAGGCTGCTCGTGTTCAGAATCCTACAGAAACAAAGAGGGAAAAAGTACCCATTACTTTTCATTCTCAGTTTCTTGACCACTTAGAGCTTACTGCATACCTGTGCATTTTCCTCGCCACGAAACATTTAACCTGAATTGAACCACAAGAAAAATTCAGACCGTCAGCCTCAATGCCTCAAATATGTGGGTGTCATGAAAGACATTAAGAAAAAGGGCAAAACAGGGGAAAAGGGGCTATGTTAGATGAAAGGAGTCTAAAAGTCATTACAACCAAATATGATACATGATTCTTGACTGGAAAAAAATCTCTGCAAGAACACTTCTTGACACTGGGGAAATCGGAGTATGGACTGTGCTGTGGCACCCTTGTTCTTGGGAAATACATGCTGAGATATTTAGGGGTAAATTATAATATCTGCAACTTACTACCAAATGGCTAAGCAAAATAATAGTGTATGTAAAGAGAAGAGAGAAGGTTAGAAAGAGACGGGGAGGGAGAGAGAGAAGGGAGGCGGTAGGGAGAGAAATAGATCACAAAAAGTTAACAGGTGGTAAAAAGGGTACATGGCTGTCAAATGTATCTTCCTTTCAATTTTTGAAGTTTAAACTTTTTCCCAGAAAAGTTTACTGTATGTATTGGAGCACAGAGTGTGTCTGTAGTAGAGAGGACAGAATTCTTTTCAAATTATTTCATCAAGACTGAAAACACTTCACCCTGTGACAATGTGTACTGCAACTCAAACTAAGAAAGAGGCAGTGAAATTTTATCTGCTGTCTATATTAGGCCTATAAAACACATATGAAAAGCCAGATAGCTTTTCTCTTAAAGACCCATGAATGTCCATCACTTGGAAGCAGTGAGAGCAAATGATTCTGAGGACACTCTAACTTGCTTTATGTGCATCACCAAGGTCCTCATCTAGTTTAAAGTATCTAAGATTTGATTCCAAAGAAGTTTCAAACAGTCTTCAATGGTATCTCAAAAGCCTTATTTGACTAAGGATAATTTTACTTAATCAGGCCAAATGTTACCTTTCACATGCAATAGGATTCTTAGGTTACATTCATGCACTGACAGAAATACTTGAGTCTACTGCACGTGAGGTACTGCTCTGGGCTATGGGGATACAGGCCCCACGGAACTTGTGTTATTTATTAGTGCCAAGCAATAAACAAATTAAGGCAAAGTACAATGTCAGAAAGTAAGTGCTAGCAACAGAAACAAAGTAAGGCAAAGATACAGAGACGCCAGCTACCAGTTTAGATAAAGTCATCAGGGAAAGATTCTTTGATGAGAGGGCATTTGACCAAAGACTGGAAAGGAACAAGAGAGCAAATCACACGAAGACCTAAGATTAAGAGTGTCACAGATACAGGAAGCGGTGTGCAAAGGGGCTTTGGGGCAGCATGCCTAGTGTGTAGAGCACAGTGAGGGAGGGGACAGTCACAGGAACACAGTCAGAGAGCTGGGCAGGGGGGACCAGGCCATGCAGGTGCTTTACCAACTAAGAAAAGAACCTCAGGTGTTTACTCCCTGTATGTGATGGGAAGCCAATGGAAGGTTAAGAATAGAGAAGTCAGATGGTCTGATTTATGCTTTCTTAGGTATAAGCTGGACCCGTGTGACCTGGACTCAATCCTAATTCTGCTACTTACCTTAGGCAAAATACTTAATGTCTCCAAAATCTCAGTTTCTATTTCTGGAAAATGGGTTTGAGAATGCCTACCTCAAAAAAAAATTTAAATACAGCATTTAGCAGAGCGCTTGGACACAGATACCACTGAATTCACATTCCTTCCCTTTACTTCTGTTTCTTTTGCATCTTTCCACCCTCACACACTAACCAACCTGCCCCCAAGTACCTAATGGAGTACCCTGCTTTCTCTCAGAAAGTGCTGTCAACAGATACACACCGAAATATTAACAGTGGTTGTGTCTAAGTAGTGGGCGTCTATCTGGGGACTTGGCTCTCCTTCTTTCTAATGTTTCTACCACGATTTTAAAAGTTTAATGCAAAATATTTTTAATTTACACACAACTCTCCCATTTCCACCTAATATTTATGCAAAGCACTGTGAAGGATACCAGAAAGCATAAAGATAGTATTTTAATAAATGTTGGTGTAACAGTATTATAAATATGACTTAGATTTAAATCAACAGAAAGCAACCAAAGCTAGTCTCCTCCACTCGCAGTTTGTTCAGACCAATTCTCAAATTACCAAATGACTGAAGAGTAAAAACTACACTATTTGCTCTCACCTACTCTCTAAATTACATTTTACACTGAGTTCTCATGACAAGAGTTAAAACTTCATTGGTGGCCCTCAGATTCTCAAGGACAAAAAGTTGGTAACACTAATATATGTACTATGTTGTACCCTTAAAAATGAAGCCTAGGAGAAATATCTCAAAATATCTCAACAGACACTGCCCCCTCAAAAAAAAGCCACTTGAAAGTCTCACAGAAAATAACTAATGATGATTTCCATAACATTTTTATTTTCATTATTATTATTCAACTTTTACTGTGTGTCAGGCTCTGTACTGAACATCATCTCAAAACCCTCCAAAGTTTCCTAATATATTTAGAGGGAAAAAAAATCCAAACTCCTCATGACTCATTGACCCTCCTAATTGATCTGTTTCCTGCTTAACTCTCTGACCTCATCTCCTAAGCACTCTTCCTCTTGCTCTCTTCCAGCCACACTGGTGTCTTTGCTGTTCTTCAGGCATAAGAAACAAGTTCCTACCACAGGACTTTTTCACTTGCTGTTCTCTATGCAAAATGCTGTTCAACCAGTATTCAATGCTATGCCACTCACTAACTCAAATTCTGTATCTTCAAAAAAGCCTTCCATTACTACTTTATCTAAATAAAAATCCCAGGGATACCTGGGTACCTCACTCGGCTGAACGTTTGACCTCAGCTCAGGTCATGATTTCGTGGTTCAGGAGTTTGAGCCCCACATCGGGCTTGCCACGGTCAGCACAGAGACCACTTTGGATTCTGTCCCCTGCTTGCACTCTCTCAAAAATAAACATTTTAAGGGGCGCCTGGGTGGCTTAGTTGGTTAAGCGTCTCACTTTCGCTTAGGTCATGATCTCGCGGTTCGTGGGTTCGAGCCCCGCGTCGGGCTCTGTGCTGACTTCCAGCTCAGAGCCTGGAGCCTATTNATCAGCAATCCCTGTCACTCTCCATACCTTTGACCCGCCTTTATTTCCCTTCAGAACTCTTATTACTTGGTGAGAGGTATTCTGTATCTACTGACTTATTCAGAGACTTTGTCTTGTTCACTACTGTGTTTTTACCATCTAGAACAGTACCTTACATAGCAGATGACAATAAATATTTCTTGAACGAACAAATTATCTCATTTTATTCTCACATAACTCTAAGGGAGGTACAATGCCCATTCTCAAAAGGGAAATGGAGTTTTAGGCTAAACTTTCCCAATGTCACATAGCTGTAAAGAATGGGGCAGAAATCTGAAAGTCTAGGTAGTTTAAACTCACACACTTCCAGTGCATCTCAAACTATCTGTGATGAAGAACCAGTTTTTAAAATTTCCAACCCCTTGTAGATTTATACTTCCATAAAATTCAACAAAAGTATCAGAGTAACGTCAATTTGGTCTTAAAGTTTCTAAATTTTTATGAACTTCTATCCTTATTTCATCATGTATCAGTTTGGGACCACAGTCCTTCTTCCAAGTAGCTCTCAAGCAAGGCCAGATACATAGCTTTAGTCTACTGATTCTTAATGCTGGCTGGATATTCAAATCATCCAAGGCTAAAATGAATACCAATGCCCAACTAACCGCCCCTCCCCCTGGAAATCTCTAAACCATCATTTTTTAAAAAACCATGAATGAAAAAGGGTATAAAATAATACGTGTTTTTCCACTACAACTATTTAACAGTGCTTGACCATTTTAGTAGCTTGAACAACCGTATCAGAGATACCCCTCTGACCATTATACTGAAAGTGCTAGATTATATGCCACAAATTACCTAGTATCTGAACTGTGATCCACCCTAAGGGCACTGGGAACACATTTTTCCAATAATCCAAAAATAAACGAGGGGTCGGGGAAGGGGAAGAGTATAAGGAACAGGAAGATCTACATCAAGCACAAAGCAGAGCTCAGGCCTCTGTAGCTGTGAGCATTAGCAGCACAGGTAACACAGAAGGCCTTGGTGCCACAACTTTGGGCTTTTCAATCTTAGGTTATTTAAAAATTATATCCAGCCACTACAGTAACTGAATATTGACACTTTCTCTTTTTTTCCCCACGTGAGTCATGTGCTTTTGGAAACACATGGGTCATATTCACCACCTTTAGGAACAAGCATGGGTAACAATATAATGATTGGTGACAGAAAGACTGAAGTTACGTACAGTTCTTTCAAGCGAGTCTGAGAAAAAGCATCTTCTTGGATAGACATTATAGCATTGTTGTTCAAATCTCTGAAATGAAGAGAAATGAAACATTACCGGTCATCATTTCTATAATTAAGTTATAAAAACACTTTAGATGGTCATGAGAACCTCTGCTAATAGCAAAGATTATTTATATACTGAGCAAAATGGATGCAAAATACTTACAGATGCTCGAGGGATTCAAGACCAATGAATGCTTTCTTTGTAATTGACTTAATTTGATTTCCTTGTAAGATTCTGAAATACAAACAGAACCATCTAATAAAGCCTCCACTAAGCAAAATTTAATTCATTAATGCATACATTTACCTATAAAAAGTGAAAATAAATTCAACATACATTTTTAAGAAAGTTGTGAATCTTTATTACCAAGCAATGCAAAACAGAGAATGAAGGCTTCTATTAATAGGTTGGAGTTCAACGAGGTGCCTGTAAACAGCCATCTGGGACCACTGATGGACGGCTAGTTTTCATATGAGAAATTGGACTATAGTCCCAGTTTCTCCCTTCTTAGCAAAAGATTAGGTCAAAGAAATTAAGAAAAGTGTAAGGCCTCAGAGAAATTCTCAGGAGAAGATCTAAAATTTTACTTGAGAGAATGCCTTTCTTGCTAGATAAATTACCCATAAATCTCTTGCGATTAAGAATACGGGAGCAGCCTGGGTGGCTCAGTTGGTTAAGCATCCAACTTCTGCTCAGGTCATGACCTCATGGTTCATGAGTTTAAGCCCTGCATCAGGCTCACTGCTGTCAGCACAGAGCCTGCTTCAGATCCTCTGTCTCCCCCTCTCTGTGCTCCTCCCTCCCTCCCTCTCTCTCTCTTTCAAAAATAAATAAATATTTAAAAAAAACAAAAGAATAATACTGGTTCAACTCTGGAACAGCAATTCTAGTTCCACGAATAACTTCTCTTTGAACGCCCAGAAGAAAGCTCTTTCAGTAGAAAATGTCCCACCAAGCGACGCCTGGGTGGCTCAGTCAGTTGAGTGTCCAACTCTTGATTCTGACTCAGGTCATGATCTCACAGTTCGTAGGTTTAAGCCCTGCACTGGGCTCTGTGCTGATAGTGTGGGAGACTGCCTGGGATCCTTTCTCTCCTGCTCTCTGTGCCCTTTCCCAGCTCACACGTGCATGTGCACGCTCTCTCTAAATAAACTTAAAAAAAAAAGTGTCCCACCACTAAATAAATAAAATCTAAAACCACCGATAAACAGAAAACTTCATAAACAACAAACCTTCCTCCTTTAGTGGATAAATCAAAAGGCTGACTTTCTAGCCATAGCAAAAAGACATAATCCAATTACATATACAACTGGTTCTTAAAAAAACACCTTTGTAGACATACATAAATATTATAAATACATACAATTTAGTGAGACTTGTGAGTCCAGCAAAGGCTTCACTGGCATCTTCGATGGCCCATGAAATTTCATTGTTTCTTAAGTTTCTACAAAAATGTTAGGGAAGACAGGTTATGTTCGTTAACATGACCATTATAGCACAGGCATCATCCCGGCGTGCCGATGCTGATTTTCTTCCTTATTTTAACAGTTATTTTTGACGAAGACTCGACTCTGGTTTTTAAAGAATATCTGCAATAAGCAAGCAAGAACTGATTCTCGTAAGCAAAGAATTAAGCTGGCCTTGATAAATAAATTAAGCAACCTGTTAAGAGTATTAATCTTCCTCACTAATAGCACCTAATTGTGTTAGTATATTAAAAATTATAGTCAGTGTCCTGCAAAAAAGCAGGAGGATGTCAAGCTGCAGGGGATATGGCTTACAAATGTGATTTTAGACTAATGGGATTTCTGGGTGACCCAAGCCTTCCCGTGGGCTCTTAAGACTAAAATGGCTAACAAAGAATTATGTCAGTACAGAGCTTCACAGCTCAACAGCAATTAAACACGGCCCTTGGGAAGCAACACTGATACACCCGTGTGCTGGAGTGATCACTCTGTTATTTTTAAAAGGAAAAGTATGGATCTTTTAAAATCCACTACTGTGTTCTCAGAGGAAATGCACTTGTACTACACAGTGCCCAGCTGGAAGAAGTACTAGTTGTAGATATTTAATCACTGTTGCTTCTTAAAGTCATCTCATAATAAAACACAAAGCTCTTTCCTCTGTAAGACATTTAAAGTTGTGCCAGTAACAGGAGATAGATCACGCTTCCTATTTAGCTGTATCTTTACTTGGAAGTGAAAGCTAACAGGTTTATTTTATTTTACTAAGCAATAAACACTGAAACAACCAATAGCTCAACTCTCCAAGACTTTCCTCCAGAGCACGGCATAAACAGAACTCACTGGCCAAGTGAGGAAGAACTCTGGCAGGAGTATTGATTCAAAATCAAAACTCCTCAGATCTTATTCTAATTCTGTCTTAACTGTCTCTGTGGCATTAGACATAATTTACTTCTGCAATTACTCTCCTAAATTTTAATATTAAAAGTAATAATCTGAGGTACGGAAAGAACCTGAGTGCCATTCTTTGCAATGCAAAAAGGCTGCAGCTGCATCTAAATTCCTGGGTTTAAGCTGCTCTAGGTTCACCTCTAATAATGTGGAAAAAAGAAAAAAAAAATCACTTTAACTTTCCAGGGCCAAATCTGAAGGAAAATGACCTCATTAATTAAAAAGAAAAAAATCAAACTCGTGCAGGTATACACACTTGCTTGTGTAAAAGTATCATGCTTGCTTTCTCACTGATGGCTAGGTCCCAAAGTTGGGAGCTTGCCTCTTTTCTAAGATCATTTATCAACCCTGAATCTGATAACCAAAAGGTTCCCTATTCAGGAACTTGAGAATCTACAAATTCTACTGTAATTAGCCTTTTTCCTCTTATTCTGCTCTATGTTTGAAATCACTATATTTTGTTAAAATACTTCTTTGTTCAATTATAGTTCACGACACGGTAAAACATCCAACTTACAGAAACCCAGGATTTCAGCGCTGAAATTGCCTATAGCAATCATTTACTCCTATGCCCATCCTCCACTGGATGAAGACAAAAAGAAAATGACACCCAGGGAAGGTTAAGTGATTTTGTGCATCAGGCAGTATGGTAAAAAGCCAGTGTCAAGCAGACCTGGCTCACCTACAAGCTGTGTGACTTCACCCTGAATGCACCCGATTCTGTCTGCTTTCTGAAACTAAGCAGGGCCAGGCCTGGTTAGTACTTGGATGAAAGACCACCTGGGAATACAAGTTGTGTAACTTTAAGCAAATCATTTTAACCTCTCTGAACCTCAGCCTCCGAACAGGGAAAAGAGCAATTAATATCCTATTATTCTGAAAGCACCTAGCACGCATCAGATCACTGATATATTTTTGTCCAAAGGCACGCAGCAAATTAGCAACAATGAACAGGGCTCCTTCCATAGCTACTCCCACTACACAGCCTGCATCCTTCTGAATGAGTAGCAGTTCTGAAGGTAGTTCAAGATCAGAGGAGCAAGAAAATGTGCATTTTTGACCAACAACTGCATTTTATTCCATAGTAACTGGCACAGTAAGAGATGCTCTGTTGTTCAGTTGGTTAAATTCGAAATTAAAGTACAAACTGAACTGACCAGATATAAATAAGATTTATGTGTGAGGACAGAGACAAGTAAGACTGCCTCCCCCTAAGTCTAAGACAGAAGAACTGCAAAATATTAACATTAACATAAATGTGCCGCTTATGATTAGTTGTTTTAATCTGCTTTACTGTTTTACTTACAGCGTCTGAAGATTGGAAAGAAACCTAAATACACCATCAGCAATGTGAGTGACTCTGTTGTCCGCTAAATTCAGTCTCTCCAGTAAGCTCAGACCCACAAAGGCAGATTCATCCAGGCGGGTCAACTGGTTGTAGGACAAATCACTAAAAATAGGAAATGTGGAGGGGAAGGAATTCATTGTATTTTAATTCAATGTTCCTCTTCTCATTCTACTTACATGATAAATTTAGAGCTTTCAACAAACTTCTAATAGAGCAGATTGCTTCATCTCATTGTTGGCCATGGGACTGACTTATTCCAACCTACTCTAGCCCCACAGCCTCCCACAAGAGGCCCTCTGACACTCACAGTTCCGACAGTCTTTGGCAGAACTCCCACGCATCCGGACTGATTCTTTCAACAGCATTCTGGCTCACGTAGAGCTGCTGTAACATTCGCAGGCCGTACAACCACCCCTTGTTCACTTCTGTGAGGTTATTATGCTCCAGTTCTCTGCAAAATTAAAGAAGGAGAAAATATGTTTCAGAACAAGGCACTGCAATGAGAAAATTCCAGAACTCTTCATTAAGTCTTGCTCAGTGAGGCCTCTAACTTTGCTAAAGCCAAGTGAGCCAACAAATTCTATTCAATAAATATTTATATTTTGCTTAAGGTTTATTGCTAGAACATAGTAAGACTGTCTAAAATATCAGATCTATAAAATTAACACACTAGGGGGTTTGATATACCTGTTCGAGGTAAATTCTGGTAATTTTCATCGGCCCAAACATTAAGAAAATAAAAACTTCTTAGACAAAATGTTTATAAGAATGACCAAAAGCTTAAAGAGATTTGTGTATACTTATTCACATCAGAGAAGGGAGAAAGAACTAATGTACTGGGGTGTAACTAAAGCAAAGATCTTAGACCTTTGGCACTGAAAAGTCCCAATCAGACCCCTTTCTTAATGAGATCCTATTCCAGTTCATAGTACTTACAATTCCTCCATGTTCTCCAAGCCAAAAAAAGCTCCATCCTTAAGTTTGCTAATACCGTTTCGCTGCATCTTCAAAGACCTTAAGGAGTCAAGCCCTTGGAATGTCAGACCTTCTATCACTTTAATCCTGTTTCTTTTAAGTTCCCTTTAATAAAAATAGTTTTACAGTTAGAACTTTGGTCTGCTGATTTGCTCTAATAATAATTAAAATAATTTAAATGAAAGGACAACGTTCTTAAAACCCAGCCACTTAGTGACTCACAAGAGCTGGAGGTGAGGTAGCTTGAAGATCTTGGGTGGAATCATGCTGATTCTGTTCCTGTTTAACTTTACCACTAGTAAAGAACTAGATAAATTATCGAAGCAACCAGCCTCCAAGACAGTTATCCTATTATTACTCAAATTCCTAAAATAAACAAGAGAACAAAAAAATTGAGTGCAACAGAACATTCTACCACCCAACAGCTACCCATAGTCTATGACTGAGCCCCAGCCCTACCACTTAGCAACAAGACACAACTTTACAGATGATTTAACTGCTTTGTTTCTGCAAGTACAAGATAAGGAGAATATCAACTTCATTTAGGTTCAAACAGTATGTATGAATATACTTTGTAAAGTGTGAAAGACTATCACACATCTTAATTATCACTGTATAGGATAAGCCACTGTTTAACAAACCACTCCTATTTACCTTTCATAAAACTGTTAGTAAAACACAATCCAGAATTAAATCTCAAAAATTAACCTGCATACTTAATATTTTCTGATAAGAGGAGAGAAATAACAGCCCCCAAAACTGACCCTAGGTTTGTTTCACATAAGAATATCAAAATCGCAATAAATACAAAGGTTAAGTATCACTACATAAACATGCATTTGAAAATAAATCTACTTACAGATATTTAAGTTGCATTCGAGGAAATGAAGACGTCTTGATTTCTGATATTATATTTGAACTGAGATCTAAATTCTCGAGAGCAGGGTAAAACTGAAACGCCTCTGCATTTATTTCTGAGATTACATTATGGACTCTATTTAAAAAAAAAAAAGGCTATAATGAAGCAACTACCAGAGACCCAGCCAAGACCACAGGATGTTAAATAATCAGGATTGACAAAAAGTGTACCTGAAACAAACATTTTAAAACTGTATTATTCATAATTTAAAATATCTGAAATCGTATTTACTTACAATGAGAGTTGAGTAATATTAGAGGTTGGTTCTCCAAAATACGGGATTTCTGTCAGCTCATTATAATTCATTTTCCTAGGCAAGGGGGAAGAACAGAGTTAACATTAAAAATGTTGACTCTTGAGCTCTGGTTTCTGGCTAAAAATTATTCTTTAGGATAGGTGCCAAATTTAAAAAGGCCTATGACTCAGAATGAGATAGACTAAATACATTATGCTGCAAAATTAAAGATTTTAACAAGAAATGCTTTTTCATGGTGTAGATCGATGATTGATATCAATATTTTGTACATGAAGTATTTTTAATCCCAACAACGTTCTTGAATAATTACATTTCTGACAGCTAATTTCAGTCCTTCTTAAAGAAGAAATCATTAACCCATCCATATCTCTTTATACACCTACTTATAAAATAAAAAACTACAATTAAGTAAATTTTTAAAATACACACACGTTTAAATTACTCAAAATTAGAGAGGGTTGCTTGGGACCATAGATGAATCTGCCCACTGAGAGATGGAGCCTATGATGAATTCTACACACGACATGACATGGCACAATCTGATCCAAGGAGCTCTTTAAACATATGGTCTCCAATGTTTTAGTGCAAATCTAATATAGTTGTGTTACATCAACTTGGTTTTTCAGTCACTGAAACCTCAATAATGTAGAATACAGAAAAGAAACCAGAAATAAAAGGCCTCCAACAAACAAGCTGAAATAAAGCCCATGCATTTTGCACTGANTGGCTCGAACCCACCAGCGGTGAGATCATGACCTGAGCCAAAGTCAGACGCTTAACCGACTGAGCCACCCAGGTGCCCCAGGACTTTCTTCAGGGCCTACTCTTTCAGCTCATAAGCTTGTCAGTTGTGTATTCAGGGCACAGCCGATCAGAACCAGTCAACGTGTGGTGGGGGGAAGGAGAGAATGCAAGAACAATGAGAACATGAACAAGTTATCTGTGTCCGAAAGAAATTCAAATGGAAAATAAATCTTAAGGTTCTCATGTCTTAGTGTAGAGGCAAACAGGCCTCGACAGCTGTGCCTCTGGAAACATCACAACGCAAAAACTGATATTAATATCATTTTAGAAAATTCCCTCCAAAAAAATACATAATGATACATCTCAGTATTAAGGGAAAAATTCAGTGAAGTGGAAAATTAAACTATGTTAACCATATTACAGACAACACAACAAATACTGTATTTCACATAACTCTACTTTAGATAGGTCTCCATCTTAGACAAGTCAAGACATAAAAAAGTTTACACAATAGAGTTTCACTGGCTCAAATTGGCAAAAAACAAGCAAAACATATTTACTTTGAAGAGGAACAAAAATCTTACTTTTGGTCCCAAGAAAGTAGATAGAATAATATTTCTACACAGTTTGCTATCAATCACCAAACCTCCAGCAAAATGCCCAGAGTCTGGAATAGTGGCAAAGCCAAAGACCATAGTTTCAGTTTTTAAACAATGTCTTTTAACTTAAATTTTTTCCCTCAATTTTTTGACAGCATTTCTGGATTGGACACCCTCAAACACATAATTCACCATCAAATCTAACAGTTCAATATAAAGTTTAACAAGTGAAAATAACTTACACTTCCTGTAATGTCTGAGACTCCAAGCTGATACTCCAGTTGGACAACCGATTATGACTCAAATCCCTAATGGAGGACAAAAGATCATTCTTAGTTCAGTGTCGGAAAACAGACTTCAAGAAAAAAAAAATATCTAAAAGCCCTATTAAATGTGAATTTGGGTAGTACACAAAAAAGAAAAAATGTTTCTAAGGGATACGTAAATATCTAGATTTCAAAATAGTTATTTTACTTTTTCTTCACTTTTATGAGGTTTTTTAAAATTTTATAGCAGGCTCCAGGTTCTGAGCTGTCAGCACAGAGCCTGACGTGGGGCTTGAACACACAAATCATGAGATCATGACCTGAGCCAACGTCGGATGCCCAACTGTCATTTTTATAAGTTTTTTTAATAACTAACTAGGAAGTACATTCACCATGGTTCAATAATTAAAAAGTATAAAAGGAAATACAATAAGTCTCCCACCCTGTCACCACCCATACAATTTTCCTCCCCAACAGCAACAAATGAAAATATGCCATTTCTTGTGCAGCCCGTCAGATAAGCTATGCATGTAGCAAATTTTTACAAAACTGGTGGAATAATTTACACACTAGTTTGCCCTTACTTTTTTCACTTAACAATGTAGCTTAGAGATCATTCCACAGCAGTATTATAGGGTCTCTTCATCCCTTTTAGTGATTATCTTCTACTTTATTATAATGGACTAAATATATTTTTGAGAGAAAAAATAGACTTTCTTAAAGTAACATAATATGAATATGTAACTATAACATACTACATTATACTATAGGTGTAGATAAAAGAAGATCGATTTTACAAGTCAAGATAGTGAGCTTCTATATGAGACGTGAAGTTGGTCATATCCTTGATAGAGATACAGTCTTCCTTTTAAAAAAAAAAAGCAATCTAGCTTCAGGAAGAAAAATTCATCTCTAAATTATGTTGATGATGATGATTGTTTAGTGGTGGTGGTGGCAAACATTTATTAAGTGGTGGCACTTTCTTATGTTTTATACATATGAACTGCCTAAAACTCCACACAACCACCTTATGAGGCAAATGCTTTTACAGTCTTCATTTGCCTTAGACAGAAACAGGCAGATAAATAATTTGTCAATCCAAGGTCATACAACTCATCAGTGAGGAAACCATAAACTTGAAATTCCATCTCACTTCTAGCACGTGGTTTGTTAGATATAGCAGAGATTTCACTGAAATTAGTCAGGAGTCCAAATATTTAAATAGGCTTTAAAAATTCACCTTGAGGCTTCCTGGCATCTTGACAGGGCTGAAGTGGAATCCAGCCCACTCAAGCTGTCTGCCCAAGAGATGTATTATACATTTCAATATGGCTAGCGATGGGGACACACTAGAGAAACATTACAGATCACTTTGTCTCACTTTATCTCACAGCTGCACGCAGGTTTGCACGATGTCTCTATCACAACAGAACAATTTGTTTGCGGCCAGATCCGCGTCTGTCCATCTGTAAAATTTAGCCACTGTCATTCAGGAGCCTGATTTACAGGTAACGTAACTAAGCCTAGAAGAAACCATCACTTTGCCACAACAGTTCTAAACCCTTTATTCCAAGGTATCTGGCACCAGATATCAGTTCAAGGTTACTCATGAGGAGAGGTGTGTGCTGGGAAACGTGAGATAAAAATGGGAATTCGCTCCACATAAAAATCTTATATTCAGACACTTTCATCCAATTCACACTTGCTACTGAACAACAAACACTGAGTTTTATACAAAAGATATCTACTGTGGCATTTCAACTAAAGAAGAAATTCAGCTCTTCTAATTTAAGCTAGTCCACTCTCTGCCCCAACATGGTTGGTCTGGCAAGTAGAGAGCCAGTATCTTCTGGGTAGCAGGCAGGCACAGTACAATTTAGTTCCAGATCTCATGCTGGCTGAAATTGAATTTCTTCCCTTTCAGAGAGTAAGAGCTTTCGTTTTAATCATACCAGTGCTTCCAATGCCTTCCCAACCCCTAATCTCCCTGGCAATGTAACTCTTGACTGTGCTCATCCCTGCAGCTGGCTCATGGATGTCAATGACCACCAGATAAGCACTTTTAAAGGAAACCATTATTTAAAAAATTTAAAGCAACCAAGTTAGCCCTACTTACACATGGTATAAACTACTTTCTATCAGTGAAAACTGTCCAGTGTCTCTAATGGGGAAAAGATTAACTTTCTCTATCTCTTTGAAGAACCTCTAAAGGCTTTTTAAAATTTTTTTAACATTTTTGAGAGAGAGAGAGAGAGTACACGAGTGGGGGAGGGACAGAGAGAGAGGAAGACACAGAATCCGAAGCAGACTCCAGGCTCTGAGATGTCAGCACAGAGCCTGATGTGGGGCTCCAACCTACAAACCATGAGATCATGACCTGAGACGAAGTCGATCACTCAACCGACTGAACCACCCAGGCGCACCAACTTCTAATGGCATTTCGATGGACTCCAAAAGATACCTGAAATATTCTGGAGCCTCCCTAGAGGATAATGCTGTCTTAAGAAAATACATCTCAGACGCCGCATGTGCAATTGCGGGGTGTTCACTGGGGGGTCGCCTTACAGATTGGGCCCGTGAAAGGGTCAACATGCCCTTCTTTGGCTAGAGATTTACAATATGGGCCCTCAAAGGAGGAAAAGAAAAAGAAGGAAGAAACAGCTGGTTCAAAGCCCAAATTCCTATTTTATGGATGTCTGACCCACACTCAGACGGTGGTTCTCTGTGTAGCCTGTTCAACCGTGTTGTGCCAGCCAAGAGGAGGAAAGGCCAGACTCACATAGAGTGTTCATTTAGAAGAAAGCAACACTAATGATCCACAAAACGTCCTGAATGTGTGTTATATCGCCAAAAGCCTAATCAGTTCAGTAATTCCAGTTAATCTACCAAAATAATGTAATTATGCTTAGTTATGTGAGATATACACTAGTGACATCCTATTTTGGTGTCAGTTTTTCAATACAGTTTCGATTATGGACAAAAAAATAAATAGAATATATGCCTCAGAGGTCAGAACCCATAATGAGGCTCTCTGGACCCCTTCCGAGACAAATCCACATTGGGTGGAAGTTTAAAAACACAAACAGTGAACTAAAATACTCCCCCGAAGTCGTGCTAACACTGAAAACTACAGGAGTGCCCCAGCCCTCTTACCCATGGGGTGGTGATTTCAGGCGCTCACAGTCGACAGGATCTGGAAGCAGACGATCCTAACACTGTCGCAAATGCCTACATCGTTCACCTCACTTCATTTCATCATGTAGGCATTTTATCATCTCACATCACCACAAGCAGGGTGAGTACAGCACAGTGGTTTGAGAGAGAGACCACATTCATATAACTTTTGTCACAGTGTACTGTTATAATTGTTTTGTTATTATTGCTGTTAATGCTATACTGTGCCTAATTTATAAATTAAATTTTATCACAGGTGTGTTGATAAGAAGAAACATAGTAATATATATGGTTCAGTGCTACCCAAGGTTTCAGGCATCCACCAGGGGTCTTGGAAGGTATCTCCTGTGAAGAAGGGGGAGGGGGACTACTACAGTATGAAGTTACCAAAACACCAGCTGTCTGACTAGAATTATATGGACGGATCTGATCATCAGGTACCGTGTGCCAGGCACTGTGCTAATAGCTAGGGTTACAAACTGTCAACTTTGGTAACTTTTTTTGTCTTTTTTTGAAAGCAATATTTATAGTACTCAGGTGGAGTCACTGAAAACTAAAGACAGATTCAACATCAACTCAAGCATTCCTCCTCTTCCCTGGAAATGGGTAAATTCTTTTATACCTAAATTTCCCTCCAGTATTTAATCATGACATGTGCATATGGGAGTGCATAGACCTGCCCTTGCTTTCTATAACCATGCCTTTCCTATTTCTTTTCTTAAAGTACTTCAGGGGTGCCTGGATGGCTCAGTAGGTTAAGTGGCCGACTTCAGCTCAGGTCATGATCTCACAGTTCGTGGGTTCGAGCCCCGTGTCAGGCTCTGTGCTAACAGCTCAGAGCCTGGAGCCTGCTTTGGATTCTGTCTCCCTCTCTCTCCGCCCCTCCCCCACTCACGCTCTGTCTCCCTCTGTTTCAAAAATAAATATTTTTTAAAAATTAAAAAATTAATAAAGTACTCCAAAAGGGCTGAAGATGACTAAAATTGGAAGACTTTGTCAGATATAAAACTCCTAGATTAAGAATTTGAATAATATTTTAAAGTCTCTCACCATCATTGCCAGCGGCAAATCATTAATTCCATTTAGTTTGCATAAGCTAATGCTAGTGCGGGCTTTTTTTTCTTAAGTGATAGTCCTGAAATGAAGAACTACCTTTCAAAAATTTTCACCTTGAATATTCCTAAAATGTATTTAAAAACCTGAAGCAATCTAATGCTTGATAAACATAACCTAAAGAGTCTAGCTATGTAACAGCCAATTCTCTTTCTTTATTTTTAACCACCACTAATACCTGAATATTTATGGATATGGTGTTTGGAAAGTAAAAGTCACAGAAGGCCTTTTCTCAATGTTGTAAGCTCAGTTCCCACTCACACTATTTTACAGGGATGCAGCTGTAATAAGTGATGAATTATTAAAGTTCTCGATATCATGGAGAGCCAGAGGTGCCATTACTGTAGTTGTTTAGTAGCATCAGGGTGTAAATAATCTATAGAATGTACAGAGCAATCGCAACACTCTGAGGAGGAAATCACAGTCTGCCAGCTAACTGCAAAAAAAAGTCCTGCAGCAACAGAGACGCACAGGCTCTCTTCTCCCCGGTCACATACGGACACTCTGATTACTTACCCAGCTTGTTTTCGTTTTTGAGAATCTGCAGCACTAACAGGCTACGCTGTGAACTTCAACAACAGTGCTTTAGAGAAAAGGGCACCTCGCCAAAGTTAAAAGAATAGATCATATCCAATAGTTTGGGGATGACAATGCTGCACGGATTTATCCAGCAAAATTTGCCCTTTTGTGAATGAAATCACTGTCTTGTTACTTAAAGTATATGTAGCATAATTTAGTTTTTAAAAAACTACTCAGGATTAACATTACAATGGATTATCATACTGTGATTTAAACAAGAAGTATACTAAAGGCAATGACTCTGAAACACCACTTAAAATTGTTTGCTTTACGTCTGATTTTCTTCTCCCACTACCAGCATCACCAGAAGCTATTCCTTCTTGGACCTGTCAGCTTTCCTGTCTGTAACAGCGCTACCTGCGATGTTTTGAATTCATTGCTTCTAATCAATGGTCATAGGTAGGAACCCAGTGCTTGTAAGGACGATCTGAAATGGGAGTAAATGAGATCTGAGTAAGAGTTTGAGCAGCTTCCTTTATGAAGAAATGCTTCCTGGAAGCATTATGTTTTTTAGTTGAACCAGAGATGGCTAGAGATGGTGGGTAAATGATCTTTAGGATAAATGAGATTTTATTATAGCATGAAGCACACTGCAATTCGAAATTAAATATTCTATCCTTCGTTGACACCACTTACTTGTAATATACTTATTTGTAATACAATTTATATGAATCCAAAAAATTGGAGGTGGTAAGAAGATGGCAGCATTCGCTTCAAGAATCAGAGGCATGTTTTGTTTCCTTCACTATCTTTTGCTAGGTTCCTAATGACTGAAAATGTCACTTATTGGAAGGAATACAACAAAAAAGCAGGAAATATGAATTCTACAGTTACATTTAAGAATAGAATTTTCATGTACCCAGTTCTGGGGCCCTAGATGAGGCACTGAACCTATCTTCAGTCTCTTCTACATTTAACTGTATCGAACTTACCCGACTGCTCAGAAGATTAAAAATACATACTATCTAATGCTTAGAATACAAATGAGTATATATATAGTAAGCTACTACTAGATGGTCCAGCATAATCACTTTTTCTGAGTATTTATCTATTTTATATGCAGATATAATCCACTTCCCAAGCCATTAATTAATCCCCTATCTTAACTTAAAAGCAGTAAACTAAACATTGTTTATAAACTCCAATTTTAAACTTTTTTTAATGTTTATTTTTGAGAGAGAAACAGAGCACGAGCTGGGGAGGGGCAGAGAGAGAGAGAGAGGGAGACACAGATTCCAAAACAGGCTCCAGGCTCTGAGCTGTCAGCACAGAGCCTGATGAGAGGCTCAAACTAAGGAACCATGATATCATGACCTGAGTCAAAGTCGGACACTTATCCGACTGAGCCACTCAGGAGGCCCTGAACCCCAATTTTATGAGAAAGATTCCAACAACAAGGCAGTCCACCAAAAGTTTGGTCAAGTTAGTGAAGTACATACCTATATCACAAGAGTTGATGTTTTAGAATAACCCAGTGATCTTTGGATCTATTCTATATATAGTCACATAATTATGAAGAGATATATACCAGGAATTTACTGGAATTCATCAAAGTGGGATCTCTTAAATAACTTATGAAAGTTCCATACAATAGATATCTCTGCAGCAGTAAGACATTTATTTATGCATGGTACACTGTATGGATTCCTTCGTGTGTGTGTGTACATGTGCACACGTTTAAAATAAAAAGATATATGTGTGTAAAACTTTGAGAAGTATACCCAAGAAACAGTTATCAGTGAGTTTTCTTTAGGTGAGACAAAGGAACTATTATTTTTTCTTTTTTTTTTCTTTTTTTTTTTTAATGTTTTTATTTATTTCTAGGAGAGAGAGAGACAGCATGAGCAGGGGAGGGTCAGAGAGAGAGGGAGTCACAGACTGAAACAGGCTCCAGGCTCTGAGCTGGCAGTCAGCACAGAGCCCGACGCGGGGCCCGAACCCACGAACCGCGAGATCATGACCTAAGCGAAAGTCGGACGCTTAACCGACTAAGCCACCCAGGCGCCCCAGAACTATTATTTTTTCACTTTATATGCTTTAATAGTTTACCATGGGAAAATATTGTCTAAAAATAAACTCACATATAAAATCTATCTTCAACCAGGGCACCTGGGTGGCTCAGTTGGTTAAGCACCTGACTTTGGCTCAAGTCATGATCTCACAGTTCTGGGAGTTCAAGCCCCGCGACGGGCTCTGTGCCGACAGCTGGGAGCCTGGAGCCTGCTTTGGATTCTGTATCTCCCTTTCTCTTTGCCCCTCCCCCACTCACACTTGGTCTCTCTCTCAAAAATAAAATAAAATAGGGGCGCCTGGGTGGCTCAGTCAGTTAAGCATCCGACTTTGGCTCAGATCATGATCACATGGTTCGTGGGTTCAAGCCCCACATGGGGCTCTGTGCTGACAGCTCAGAGCCTGGAGCCTGCCTTTGGATTCTGTATCTCCCTCTCTCTCCGCCCCTCCCCTGAACTACCTCTCTCTCTTTCTCTCTCTCTCTCTCAAAAATAAATAAAACGTTTAAAAAAAAACTTTTTAAAGACCAAATTTAAAAAATAAAATAATTTTTTTAAATCTATCTTCAACCAAGAATGTGACTAGGGAAGATTTTAATTCTGTTACTCTTCTAAGAAATTAGAATTCTTCCTACAGAATATTTTCAGAATAAGTTGGCCAAATTAGGCTAATTATAAACTGGACAAAAGGAGGAAAAAAAACAACTAGATACTCTTTTGTATTCCTAATCAGTCATATACCTCAGAAAGAGAGTAGAAAACGCAAACATACTAGACTCAGATTTTGGACTGGTTTATGAAACAGTACTGTAGAACCCAGTGAACAGGTAAAGTGTAAGCAAGCAGCACAAAACCATGGCACACTAATTAAGTAAAAATTCAGCAACTGCGGAACAAATGCTGTTCTCAGACATGAAAATATACAGGAAGTCATGCATTTTCCATTACCATTGGTAAGCATTTTCTGGGCATCAACTGGGTTCACATCTTGTATCAGATTATTTATATTTTATTGGCGTTACAAAGATATTTAGGAGTGAATGGATATTAAAACAAGTCATCTTATCACCTACATCACTGATAGAAAAGGAAGGCCTAACCAAAGGCAAGCATTGGCTGGGGTTTTCATTATTGATGTAATCCATCATTCCTTAATATCCATGTAGTTTAACCTGGCACAAAGTCTAACATCTCCTCAAATAAGCATATTCATGCTCAGAGTTGGTTATACTTTTCCTGCAGCAACCTGCCAAGATTTCGATTATAAAAGCAAGACATAATAGTGATTTTGAAAACAGATATGTAAAAAATAAAAATGTGTAAGAGAAACCCAAAGAAGTATTATTATAAATTTACTTACGCCATACTTCACTAATGTTGCACTATTTATGATTTAACTTCAAAACTGCTAATCATCAGGGTGCCTGGGTGGCTCAGTCGGTTGTGTCCAACTTCGGCTCAGGTCATGATCTCACAGTTTGTGGGTTTGAGCCCCACGTCGGGCTCTGTGCTGATAGCTAGCTCTGAGCGGAGCCTGTTTCAGATTCCATATCTCCCTCCCTCTCTGACCCTCCCCTGTTCATGCTGTGTCTCTCTCTCTCAGAAATAAATAAAACATTAAAAAAATTTTTTTATAAACAAAACTGCTAATCACCATCAGTTATTCTGCTAGTTATTCTTGCAGTTAAGTTTGTTACAAATGACATAAGTTCTTTTTGGGGAAAAACTAGGGAAGGACAAGGAAAGGAGAAAGGTAAAAAACACACGCACTTTAAAAAAAAAAAAAGGCTTATAGCAAAGTAAAGCTTGTATTAACTATTCTGTTCCTCTGGTTTTTGTCCTAAACGTGAAATCAATAATTTAGATGGGATGTAGTTACTTAAACTGATTTTTTTATTTGCATGAGCTGAACATATTAACATTTTTGATGACTGGAATATTACAGAATAAACCAGTTGAGTCACTTACTCTGGCATGGAAAAGAAAATACTGCATAAGAATACTACGTTAAGAATTCAGGTGTTTTTTTTTTATATATATTTTTGTTACACTCTTAATAGGATGTTTTCTCTGCTAAATGCCAGTTTTCCATTAGAATTTAAGGACCTTTTAAAACATAAAATATACCATACAAAATGTCATGGACCAAAGATGAGGAAAATGTATTTTCTGGCATCAGGATTCTTAGAATATCCGTGTGCAGACTATATATGTTGCATATTAAGAAATACAAAATATTTTTAATATATTAAAACGTAAGTGGGACAACATTCCCTATAAAAATATAAGTGTCCTCCAAAGCACAAAGGACTTTTAAAGAATTAAGCAAAGATCTCCTCAATTAACACTCAATAAGCAACACTGTCTGTGGTTCAGTATTTCTCCACCACTGCTGCCGCATCATCAGAGAAGACTCTAACTGCTGAGGTTGGAGTGTCACCCCAGGCCAATCAAATCAGAACCGCTGGGGTGTGGGGCTCAAGCATCGGCATTTTGTAAAAGCTCTCCATGTGACGGCTTAAAGTGCAGCCAGCCCTGAGAACCACTGCGCTCGTCCAGAAATCTAATACCCCAGAGTCTGTGGCCAGAGGATGCTCTGAGATTCTTTCCATTCTTTTCCTTTTCTTGCCCTCTACTAAAACTGTCAACAAAGATTTGACACCTGCCATTTGCCAGGCAACACACTAAGCAAACATGAACGAAAGAGACATTTTTGGAGTTTATATGATCCCTCTTGGAGTTTATGGTCTCACTGACATCCAGGTGCCACTAAATTACATTTACTATCAAGATGAAATTCCTATAAAATAAATTCCTATTTGTAACATAGAAGGGTAGGATAAAAGGGGTAAAGGAAAGGATGGATGCTTTTATTTCTATTTAACACTTTTGCTTTTTCTTTAAATCCAAGTTAGTTAACATATAGTGTAATAACAATTTCAGGAATAGGATTTAGTGATTCATCACTTACATATAATACCCAGTGCTCATGTCTTCCTTAATACCCACTGCCCATCTAGCCCGTCCACCTGCCCAACACTCTGCCAGCAACCCTGTTTCTTCTCTGTATTTAAGAGTCTCTTATGGTTTGTCTCCTTCTCTGTTTTTATCTTATTTTTCCTTCCTTTCCCCTATGTTCATCTATTTTGCTGCTTAAATTCCACATGAGTGAAGTCATATGATATCTTTCTCTGACTTACTTTGCTTAGCTAATACCATCTAGTTCCATCCATGTTCTTGCAAATGGCAAGATTTCATTCTTTTTTGATTGCCAAGTAATATTCTTGTGTGTGTGTGTGTGTATCACATCTTCTTTATCCAGTCATCTGTCAATGGACATTTGGACTCTTTCCATACTTTGGCTCTTGTTAATAGCGCTGCTTATAAACACCGGGGTGCATGTGCCCCTTCGAAACAGCACACTTGTATCCTCTGGATAAATACCTAGTAATGCAATTGCTGGGTCGTAGGGTAGTTCTATTTTTAATATTTTGAGGAACCTCCAACTGTTTTCCAGAGTGGCTGCACCAGTGTGCATTCCCACCAGGAATGCAAGAGGTCCTCTTTCTCCGCATCCTCACCCACATCTGTTGTTGCCTGAGTTGTTCATGTTAGCGATTCTGACAGGTGTGAGGTGGCGTCTCATTGTGGTTTCGATTTGAATTTCCCTGATAATGAGTGTGTGCATGTTTCTGTTGACCATCTGGAGGTCTTTTTTGGAGAAGTGTCTATTCATGTCTTGCCCATTTCCTCACTGGATTGTTTTTCGAGTGTTTAGTTTCATAAGTTCTTTATAGATTTTGGATACTAACCCTTTATCTAATACGTCATTTGCAAATATCTTCTCCCATTCCATTGGTTACCTATTAGCTGACTGTTTCCTTTGTAGTGCAGAAGATTTTATCTAGACGAAGTCCCAATAGCTCATTTTTGCTTTTGTTTCTGTTGGCTCCAGAGGCATGTCAAATAAGAAATTGCTGCAGCCAAGGTCAAAGAGGTTGTTGCCTGCTTTCTCCTCTAGGATTTTGATGGCTCCCTGTCTTACATTTAGGTCTTTCATCGATTTTGAGTTTACTTTTTGTGTATGGTGTAACAAAGTGATCCAGGTTCATTCTTCTGTGTGTCACTATCCAGTTTTCCCAACACAATTTGCTGAAGGGTTTTTTTCCACTGGATATTCTTTCCTGCTGTATCAAAGATTAGTTGGCCATACACATTTGTGGGTACATTTCTGGGTTCTCTATTCTGTTCCATTGGTCTATGTGTCTGTGTTTGTGCCAGTACCATACTGTCTTGATGAGTACAGCTTTGTAATACAGCTTGAAGTGCAGGATTGTGATGCCTCCAGGTTTGGTTTTCTTTTTCAGGATTGCTTTGGCTATTCAGGGTCTTTTCTGGTTCCATACAAATTTTAGAATTGTTTGTTCTAGCTCCATGAAGAATGCTGGTGTTATTTTGACAGGGATTGTACATTTGTTTTGCTTTTTAAAAAATGAACACATATGCCCTTTTATAATTTACGTATGCTTTTAAAAATTTTTTTATTTTGAGAGAGTAAGAGAGAGCATGCGTGAGCAGGGGAGAAGGGCCAGGGGATGGGGCAGAGGGAGAGAGAATCTTAAGCAGGCTCCAGGCTCAGCACTGAGCCTCAGGCGGGGCTCAATCCCATGACCCTGAGATCATGACCTGAGCCAAAATCAAGAGTCAGACACTCAAGTGAATGAGCGACCCAGGTGCCCCATGTATATTTAAAGTAAGATTTTTTTTCAAGATTTTATTTTTAGGTAATCTCTACACTCAACATGGGGCTCAAACTTACAACCCTAAGATCAAGAGTCATAAGCTCCACCAACTGAGTCAGCCAGGTATCCCAAAATTAGATTTTTAATTTATTCACTTATTTTGAGAGAGAGTGCATGTACAAGTGCAAGCAGGGGAGGGGCAGAGAGGAGAAAGAGAGAGCATCCCAAGCAGGCTCTGCACCATCAGCGCAGAGCTCAAAGTTGGGCTCAAACTCATGAATCGTGAGATCATGACCTGAGCCAAAACCAAGAGCCAGATGTTCAACTGAGTAAGCCATCCAGGTACCCCACCCCCACCAAAAACAGGATTTTCAAAACCATTTTGTAGTGAAATGCAGCAAGACATATTAGTGGATTCTTGGATAATCCCTGGCCACATCATCTCACTGGGGAGGACTGGGATTTGGGTTTGGGTATGAGAGCCCATAGCAAAGCTAATGACCCTAGGTTTCTTTACCTCTTTGCAGTAAAGAAGTAAATCCCCAACTATTGTTTCCATACTCAGCAAGATCTTATCTGAAAGGGCAAAGATTGAAGGTAAAAATCCTTAGGGATTTACTAAGCACACTATCACTTTTCTTTCCAAGTGGTTCTGACATCTAAAATTAAGTGCCACTCAGGGCAAGGCAAGCACTGGAGGCAAAGTTAACTAAGAGAAACAAACACACTGCACAAAGAAAAGCAATTAAAGCAATACCACCTTCCTCCTACCAAGTTATCAAAAACAAAATTTTTAATAATAATCAATGCTAGGTAAAGTGTGATAAAACAGGCACTTTCATCGTGCCAAAACAAGTCTAAATTGTTAAGTTATGCTGGGCTCAATGCAAAATATCAAGGTAATTGTTAACCTATGTAAACAACCAGCCCTAAATGATCTGTATCAGATATATCTTAGTTCAGATTTCTTAAGGTTCTCTCATTGCAGGCTTTCTTACTCAGGTATCTTCTGAACTAATAAAAATGCCTTGAAGATTACAAAAAATTTCATGGGATCACATCTTCTGTTTACCACTTTCCCAGACAGACCAGGGTAACGATGAAATATGTTCAATCTTTAGTGCAATGAAGGCATATTGTATGTGCTTTGAAATGACTTCTGAAAGTGAAACAGTTCACTATAACAGTAGTATGCAAGCCAAGGACAATATATATTGGATTATGGAAACACTACAATAGTGTATTCCCATCCCCCCAAATGTACTTTAGGAATTTACCAGCAGGTCTGTTTCTTTTGAAGAACAAAACTGGTGTTTCTCCTAGCGCCTAGAAAGATAGAGCATGTGAAAGACAAAATGCCTTTTGAAATATCCCAACTCTAGAAGACAGGTGGCTGCTGTACGGCTTGGAACAAGGTTGTGCAGGCTGCTAAAAAGTCCTCAAACCACAGCTGTAAACCATGACACTCTGTGTGCTACTGACTATTCATTAATCTTTAGTAAATATCTAACAGATGCCGCAAAGTCCTATAAAGACAAAAATTACTTCTGCATGGAAAAGTTTTTCTGAATTTTACTACACTAAAACAAAACACCCCAGGATAGGATGGGAGTTAGAGTTAGTAGTAACTTAATGTACCTATATTTAGAATTTTTCTCTTTTTTGGTTAAAAAAATACAAATTAATTAGCTAATACCCTGATTCATTCACAATGTTTAGTATAAAAAATGAGGTGTCTTGAAAAGAAATCATCTAATAAGATATATGAAAGACTAGCTAAGCAAATGAGTAAAGATTGCTTGGAATTGGTCCTGATCTCCCTCCTCAGAAGGCACAACTACACACTTTAATTCAATCACTTACTACATTCAACGAATATTTTTGAGTACCTACTACAGCTGATCATTGTCTACAGCAATGAACAAAATTCCACACCCTCATGATATTTACAATCTACTGAAAAAAAGACAAAGTAAAGTATGTAACACGTCAGAAGATGATGCCTGCTAAAGACAAAAAGACAGCCAAGGGAGTCAGGGCTGTCTGTGGGAAAGGAGAGATAACCTGAAGGTCCGGAGATTCTTGTGGAGACTGGTGTAAACAAGAATCAATGGCATAACGAAACTGGTGGTGATGGTCTCCTGGGAGACACTGGTTGACAGTGAGAATGTGACAGGTAAAGGGAATGATGGGGTAGGGAATCTTTCCAGTTCTTCTTTACTCCAAAGTGTTGACTTGGAACAGGATGATATTACCCACAGCAAGAAGAGTTTCCTCTGATCTCTGCCCTATGGAAGTCTAGAGGCCAAGAGAAGAAAGTCCTATCTGGGTTTGATCAGAGTAAACCAGGCTTCTTAAACCACTGCAGGCGAGGTGCCTGGGTGCCTCAGTCAGTCAGGAGTCCGACTTCGGCTCAGGTCATGATCTCACCGTTCATGAGTTCGAGTCCCGGGTCGGGCTCTGTGCTGAGGGCTCAGAGCTTAGAGCCTGCTTTGGATTCTGTCTCTCCCTCGCTGCCCCTCCTCCATTCACACTCTCTCTCTCTCTCTCAAAAACAAATAAACATTAAAAAGTAAAAATTAAACCACGACAGGCTCAGTTCCACAGGCAATCGCACTTCTATGTAAGAAGTATAGTACAAGTATCACGGACACAACAAAATGGATGGAGGAAGTGGAAAATAACAGTTGACTGTAATAAATGAGGTAAATGAGGGACCTTAGGTGAAAGGAAATCACATCTGTACTTTTTTTTTTAATGTTTTATTTATTTCTGAGAGAGAGAGAGAGAAACAGCATGAGCGGGGGAGGGTCAGAGAAAGAGGAAGACATAGAATCTGAAACAGGCTCCAGGCTCTGAGCTAGCCGTCAGCACAGACCCCGACGTGGGGGTCGAACCCACTAACCGCGAGATCATGACCTGAGCCAAGGTCGGACACTTAACTGACTGAGCCACCCAGGCGCCCCCTGTACTGTTTTCAAAAGAACTCATTATCAGTTTACCACCTTGTGGTTTAAAGTAAGTAAAGTTCTTTTCACATTCCAGCTAGATTATACAACTAAAGAGCATCAAGTTATGTCAAAGCAATTTTTCAGCCTCTCAAAGCTTTCTTCACAACATACAATGGAAGGCTGAGAGTTCATTTTCAGAAAACACGCATACAACTGAAATGAGCTTAGGAGGCCCTCAAATCAAATTCCCTGACATATCACTTTCTAAAACCTAAGAATGTTTTCCAAAGAGTATCTTAATCCTTACCAGTGTCACTATAAGTGCAGAAAGGAAGAACATTACAGATTACCTGGCCTTTTAGAAAGGAAGTATGAAGTACAGACAAAGCTATGCAGGTTTTCCTTGACATCACACAGTTACTGATAGTAAGCTCAGGACCTGTGAAGGGATAAAGGATGGCTCCACCTGTTAGCTAACTGAAAACATTTTGCCACTGTCACTTAGCAACAGCAAAAGACGGTAAAGCTCATGTAAATTTGGACTTCCTAGAGTTATTCCACATAAGTTAATGTCCTCTTTGTATGCTAAAGAACTCATCAGTTCATAACTATTCTCAAAGAACAAATGCAAACAAATTTTTTTAATGTTTATTTTTGAGAGAGCGAGAGCATGAGTCCAAGCAGGGGACAGAAAGAGAGAGAGGAGAGATGATTTGGAGCTGGCTCTGCACTGACAACAGTGAGCCCGATGAAGGGCTTGACTCATGAACCATGAGATCATGACCTGAGCCCAAGTTGGATGCTCAACTGACTGAGCCACCCAGGTGCCCTGCACAAAAATCTTACAGTTGCTATAATGAGAAGAGAAAAGAAAGAAACTAGAATTAACTAAATACATATGAAAGCTCATTAATCTAATACGGCAATGATTCCCTAATACATGATAAAAGTTTCTTCCAATCCACAGTGAAATGGAAATTGTAAGGACAAGGTTACAAGTTTTACATAAAGCTAAATATATTTATTTAATGTACGGAATTGTCCTTATTCTAAAATTATGTACTTCCTATTTTTTTGGTGCTGTCATGAAATGACCATGACAATAAATAATTGGAGAAGAGGTTTTGTTTTGTTTTATTGTTTTTTGAGACAGTGCACTCAGGAGCAGGGGAAGCGCAAGAGAGGGAGAGGGAGGAAGAATTTTAAGCAGGTTTCATGCCTAGTACAGAGCCCAATGCAGAGCTTGATCTCACGACTGTAAGACTATGACCTGAGTCAAAATCAAGAGTCAGATGCTCAGCTGAATGAGCCACCCAGGCGCCCTCAGGAGAGGGGTTCTAATGGTGTCACTTGGCAAAACAAGAAATTGACTAATACATCTGGTCCTCCAATTCATGTGTGTGTGTGTGTGTGTGTGTGTGTGTGTGTGTGTGTAAAATCAGAACAGTATGATAGAGCTGAGCACCCATGGACAGTCCAGTCAAATTTTATACTAACCACATAAAATTTGAAAAGGTTTTTTTTTTTTTAGTTTCTGAGATAGAGAAGCATAAAGACAGTATGTTTCTGTCTCATAAAAACTCTGTTCCTGTCTATCTTTGTCACAGACAATACTCCTGACATCAGGTGTCTGATTTTCTTTTCCCCACACCAACCACTCTCTAATACCAACTGAATGTCCCAACATTTAGTTCTGACATTAATGGGAGTTAGAGAAGACCCTACAAAAGTTCGGTCCTACAAGATTGCCCCCCCACTTCAGCCCCACAGCCAATCTTACTTCTCTGTAAGAAGTGTGAAAATATCACGACACAAAATGTAAGTACAAGTAGTAGATCCCCACAACTCTGTCCAGGTTGACTACAAATCCGAGGTTCCCATGATCCCCTCTTTGGATTCAACCATCTGCTAGAACAGCTTACAGAACTCAAGGAAGCAGATTTACTGATTTATTATACAATAAAGGATGTAGTAAAGAACACAGATGAACAGCCAGATAAAGAGACCCACAGGGTGAGATCTGGAAGGGTCTGGAGCAGGAGTTTCTGTCCCTGGGGAGCTGAGGTCTGGCACCCTCCGGACACACAGATATATGTGTTCACCACCCTAGAAGCTATCCAAAGGCCATATTTTTAGAATTTTTATGGAGAATTAATGACATAGGGATCATCAATTATTAACTCAATCTCTAGCCCCTCTTCCCTTCTAGGAGAATGGGAGTGGGGCTGAAAGCTTCTAATCACGGCTCGGTCTTTCTTTTTCTTTTTTTTTTTTTTTTAAATGTTTTGTTTTTGAGATAGAGACAGCGTGAGCAGGGGAGGGTCAGAAAGAGAGGGAGACACGGAATCTGAAACAGGCTCCAGGCTCTGAGCTATTCCTCAGCACAGAGCCCGATGCGGGGCTTGAACCCATGAACCGTGAGATCATGACCTGAGCTGAAGTCGGATGCTTAACCGACTGAGCCACCCAGGTGCCCCACGGCTCGGTCTTTCTGATGACTGGTCCGCATACTGAAGTTATCCGAGAGCCCACCGAGAGTTGCCTCTTGATCAAAAGATACTCATATCACCCAGGAAATTCCAAGGGATTAAGGAGCTCTGTGTCAGGAATCAGGGTCAAAAACCAAGTATTAGAACACAAGATGCTGCCAGTGCTCTCATCACTTAGGAAAGGTTTTCAGGAACTCTGTGCTACCAACCAGAGTCAGAGACCAATATATATTTTTTCTATTATTTCACAGCCCACCTTGGTCTCTGGCCATAGACCACCTTACAGCAAAAAGATACACAACTCAAAAGATACTGACACATTAGAATCCCACTTAGTCATTAACAATTGCACTATTCCAACATCTTACCATACGAAAATGCTTTCCAGACAAGGCCACCCTGGTTTGCAAGCTTCCAATATTGTCAGGTAACAAAAGCAGCAGTGGTGCAGGCAAATAGTTTCGCCCTTTCAGGCATCTGGTAGAACGGAGCTAAGAGAGGGTATCACCTCTTACTCTGAGCCCCTTCTGAAGTGTTAACATCGAATTTCCCTCATTATACAATCCACTGAATCATTCCTTTACCCTCAGATACTACTTCCCCTTCTCTCCATTTATACTCAAACTCTCCCACCGTTGGAAGGGACATCAGGTTCGGTTACTGTGCTGATCTAAATTGCAAAGGGCAATAATATTCTAGCAGGTACCTCCCCCTCAGTCCACCCATTCAGTTATGGAAAGGTTACACAGATGTAGAACCAGTGGGCTATTTTTACCACCAAGCAATACAGTGGCATTCACTGTTAACCTCAATTCTGGCAGATGAGGCGAAGGCACAACCTACCCTATCAGGCCCGTAGGAAATCTAACCCAAGTTTAAAAATACAGTGCCTTGCTTAGGAATCAGCCCTGTTTTCAGAACTTTGTATTTGCAGCCCTGGTCCTATGACTAGTGTACCATGTGCAAAAGAAAAAAGGTGAGTGATGTGAGGAAGAAAGATAAAGTACAGTCATTACAGAAGGACACTCCTCCCTCAGTAAGAACTGCATAGTCATCCCAGCATCCTTCACCACCCTCTCGCCCCCAGATCTACCAGAAAAAGAGGCTCAATCCAGGGGTGCCACTCCTTCAGCCCGACCTCATGTTGAGTGAAAGCACACTCCCATGAACATACGTAAGCCATACCTTCAGATCTTTAGCTCTCATTTTAGACAACCAATGTTTTAGTTGGGCGTTCAATTCTCTATTAAAGTAGTACCCTGAAAAGGATCTCTCTCTGCCCATTTATTGGACATTATGGGCTGTATATTCCTCAGTATGAAGAAATCATGGTTAGCCATCCAAGTTGTTACAATTATCTTCTGTTCCCGTTCTTTCATAGTACTCGGAGCATTTGCATCTACTGTCAGAGAAGCCAAACCAGGTCCAGAGTCTGGGTCTACTCCTGTCGGGACCCATGTGTAACCTGTCAGGGTCACAGCATCAGTCTCATTTGCCAGCTATATTCATGGCCTACCCACAGGGAATCTGCCACCTGGCCATCTACAGTCTCTACCGTGTACTTGCAGATATAAAGTTCTGACCAGCATTTTGTACCTCAGAAGGTACAAGGGGATTAGGTCTAGATTCACTCATCTTTGCGTTCCTGCATGCTCCCATACCCACGTATGTCACAGGCCCAGGCAGTCACCTCAAGCTAGCACACAGGTGTATTTGCTTGTGGATTCCAGTCGCCTTACAAACCTGAAAAAGGGATCTTCTGATGAGCATCGACATGTCCTAGTTTAATGCACATTTCAAATTCCAAGAGCAATTTCCAGAAGGTTGTGCCCCATATGTGCAGTCCCTTAAGAGGCCAGGTTTCTATTGTTCTTCTGCCTAGCCATATGGCCAAGCCTTTGGCCACTGCCTGTTGGTAAAAACCCAAACATAAGGGCTTTTGCCACGTTCAATTTTTCCATTACTGCTAAGAAAACAGCATGCAGTTCAGCCCACCAAGCTAATTTGTCTTTATCTTTTCCAATCAGAGTGGGGACCTTCCAAACCGGATGGTGTCTGCTCACCTTGGAAATGCCACCCACAAGCCTGGTGGTCAGTGACAAGCTTACAGGCACTTGCCCAAGTGACAACAGAATCCAGCAGCTCCTCACAGTTCCAGAATCGGTCCTGGGGGAAAGAGGCTCCCTGCTCTTGAGTATCTCCTCCTTGCATTTCCATTTTTTCAAAATTTTTAAAAATGTTTATTTATTTCTGAGAGAGAGAGAGACAGAATGAACAGGGGAGGGTCAGAGAGAGAGGCAGATACAGAATCTGAAACAGACTCCAGGCTCTGAGCTGTCAGCACAGAGCCCAATGCAGGGCTCGAACCCAAGAACTGTGAGATCATAACCTGAGCCAAGGTTGGATGCTTAACCAACTGAGCCACTCAGGAGCCCCACATTTCCATTTTATTATAGAACTCTTCTGGACACTGTCCTACCTACTGAAGTGTTTATCCGACATTATGCAAGACATCATGAGTATTTCAGCTTTCAAGATTATTTTTATGACTTCGTCACAGTGACTGTTTTAATCACTGTCCAACAGTAAGCCAATAATTGCCCTTAAAGTGGGAATTCTCTAGTCCAAAGTCCAGGAAGTCACTGCTGGGAGGCACTCACAGGCTTTTGCTGTAAGCCCCAGTCTAAGGTACACTACAATACACTATCACACAGAGAATCTGCCCACACCACTTCAACTTCTGTTCTACACTGTGTGGGCTTGGGCAATCTTACTGGTCCCCATTTAGCGTATCCAAATTAATACTGAAGGGTAGATTTATATGACTTATGTTTACAGTAATAGGTAGAAGAAACATCTCCCAGATATATACAATGCCCATCTCCCTAATACAATCAGGTAAAAAGCCTGTTCAAACACACCAAACTCTCCAAACTTTTACCTAACACTCCTAACTGTAGTCTCTGTTAGGACCTTATCAACGGGTTTGGTTTTAAAATACTAGGAAAAAGTGTTCCCCAAGCGAGACAGAACTCATTCCCCTAAAATGTTCAGGTAAAGAGATAAAACTTCTTTACATAAAAGCCTTGTTTAAACTTCCCAACTTCCATATTCCTATCCAGCCTTGTATGTTTTTGTTCTCTCACCAGCATCAGGGTTTTTTATCAATGGGTTTTGGTATTTGGTACCACAGTGCAAGAGGCTCCCATATCAAGGAATCCTGGGTACTTTTCTTCTCCACTTCCTGACCATTTTACCCACTCTTGTGCAAAAGGCTTTGGGTCTTACCCAGGGGTTAAGTCAAGGGACCCTCACCCCTACAGATTTTTATCTCATTTAATCTACCTAACCAATGCTCCCAAGCAATTGCTGGTCACATTACTCACTATAATCTCTGCATCTAGATTTTTAAATTTCTCCAAACTGAGGAAAACAGAACAGAGTTGTCTGGGGCCCTTTAATGTTGCAGAGAGCAGACAGATGTCCCTTTAGGACTTAAGGTAGTGTTGTACTAAAATCTTTGTTTTAACTCTATCAATTGTTTGTTCTATTAATCCCACTTTTTTAAAGTTTTATTTCTTTAATCTCTACACACAACATGGGGCTTGAACTCACAACCCCAAGATCAAGAATTGCACACTCTTGGGGCGTCTGGGTGGCTCAGTCAGTTAAGTGTCCAACTTCGGCTCAGGTCATGATTTCCCAGGTCATGAGTTCAAGTCCCGCATCTGGTTCTGTGCTGACAACTCAGAGCCTGGAGCCTGCTTCAGATTCTGTGTCTCCCTCTCTCTGCCCCTCCCCTGTTCATGCACTGTCTCTCAAAAATAAATAACATGTTCTAAAAAAAAAAAAAATTGCACACTTTCTACTGAGCCAGCAAGGCACCCCATTTCTTTCTTTCTTTTTTTTTTACAAATAGTTTATTGTCAAATTAGTTTCCACATAACACTCAGTACTCATCCCCACAAGTGTCCTCCTCCATGCCCAACCCTCCCTCCCCCCCACATCCATCAGTCCTCAGTTTTTGTCAGCATTCAAGAGTCTCTCATGGTTTGCCTCTCTCCCTTTCCCCCACCATTTCCGCCCTTCTTCTCCCCCTTGTTCCTCCGTCAAGTTCCTCCTAATCCTCCTATACGTGCAAACATATGATATTTGTCCTTCTCTGCCTGACTTATTTCGCTCAGCATAACACCCTCAAGGTCCATCCATGTTGCTACACATGGCCAGATTTCATTGTTTCTCATTGCCATGTAGTATTCCATGGTATAGATAAACCACATCTTCTTGATCCATTCATCTGTTGATGGACACTTAGGCTCTTTCCATGTTTTAGCTATTGTGGAGAGTGCTGCTATGAACATTGGGGTACATGTGCTCCTATGCCTCAGCATTTCTGTATCTCTTGGGTAAATTCCTAGCAATGCTATTGCTGGGTCATAGGGGAGTTCTATTGTTAGTTTCCTGAGGAACCTCCACACTGTTTTCCAGAGGGGCTGTACCAGTTTACATTCCCACCAACAGTGTAGGAGGGAAGGCACCCCATTTCTTAATAACCAATCTGCTTTTTCCAATCTGCTGGATTGAATCCCATGATTTTTCCCTTTCTTTTTCCTTTGTTTTGCTCCAAATGATATTTTCTTTATTCACTTTTCTTAAAAACTATTTTAAAATTTCCACCTTGGGGCGCCTGGGTAGCTCAGCCAGTTAAGCATCCAACTCTTGATCTCAGCTCAGGTTTTGACCTCAGGGTCATGAGCTTAAGCCCTGTGCTGAGCTCCATGCAGACCATGGGGTCTACTTAAAAATAAAATTTTTCACCTTACTAAGAACAGTCCCTTGACTCTCTCCTTTGCCTTTCCTTTTTCTTTTGTTAATTAACCTAATGCTTTAATTAACATCTATAAAACCTGGGAAAGGAAGCTGAAACAGCAAAATACAAGACTTCCTCAAGTGTCCCTAGGTTTTGCAACAATTAAGGTGATATGGGGTGTTCATGTAAAAGAGCTCCCCAGGGCGCCTGGGTGGCTATCAGTTGAGCTTCTGACTCTTGACTTCAGCTCAGGTCATGATGCCAGGGTTGTGGGATAGAGCCCCACACTGGGCTCCACAATGAGCATGAAGCCTGCTTAAGATTCTCTCTCTCCCTCTGCCTCTATCATCCACTCATGCTCTTGCTCTCCCTCAAAAAAAAAAAAAAAAAAAAGAGAGTTCCCCTTATTCACAACATTCACTATCAACTGAGTGACAGGCATATTCAGCAGGTGAATTATCCCAATTACCATAAAGATAATCCCCCATAGCTCATATATGAAACACACCATCTGCTTCATAGGCAATGTTCCACTTGGCATTTATAAGGCAAGGTAGGCAGTCCCCATTCTCAGAATAAACAAGACATCAGAGTGGCTTTTATCCAGTCCACCAAGCTGGCTGTTCCCTCGGGAATAACCTCTTGGTGTCTCAATCACAAATAGCTATCTGTAAGTGTTCCATAGTGAGTTGTGGGCCCCGTACCAACCCAGACACTGGCTTCCACACTGCAGCAACTACAGTTCTAGTAGTAATAGTAGTAGTAGTTGTCATCCAGAAACTACTCCTAAGTTCATTACTTTCACAGTCCATTTTAATAAAGGTTCTTCAGGAAGCTGTTACTGATCCACAAAATGAAAACAACTCCTTCACGCAATATTCCCTGGTTTCAATGATTTCCTGGTTTTGCTCTCCCCCTACACCAACAGTCTTCTTGGGGGTACTTTCTGTTGTCTTTGCATAATTCTTCCCCTGGGGGGACAGTTTTGAGGCTAGTAACCAAAACTCAGACTCACTGAAATCTGACCTCAGTTTAGCATGGAGGTCTCACCCAGAATGCTCACTTCATTTTAGCCATTACAAATAACAATAACCAAAGGACTAAATGTTTCACCTTTTCCTTATTAGCTTCCATTTCCTTACACATCCAGTGAACCAAAGAGCTGGGAAATGGATCCATCTCTAAATTCCATCTGTAACTTTTACTTTGAGTAATTGAGAACGCACAGGCTCTGTTCCATACAGGTGGACACATAGCTACCTGGGATTCAACGGTTCCACATTCCCCATCCTTGTGCCCTTTCTCTTCCCAAACCACATTTCCGTAAGCCAAGGCCTTCTAGTAAATCTCACCTCTGTGACACCAAATGTCTAAGAAGAACTCCCTGTGTTAAAAGGCAAAAATATTCAATGACACTTGTTAAAACTTGTGAGGAAGACTTTATTCAAGGTGGTGCAGGCTATCTCTTCAGGTACAGGGACCACTGCAATGACATTTTACAGGGACAGGAGACTGGACTCAACTCCAAATACTGAATGGGCAAGTGGGAACTTATAGCCAAGGAGCAGGGTAGTCAGCCAAAATCAGTGGATGGAAAATCAGTAAGAGGAAAAAACAGGGATGAGGTGGGTTCTGGCTAAAAAGACCTAACTGGTTCTTGCTAAAGACATGCCAGGGTGATCAGACATCACCTGGAGGATGTCGGAAGGTAAGGAACCCAATCAGGTATCAAGGGTAATCAGATATTGAGGGTGAGGGCTTCTTGCTCAAATGATTTAACAGAGTTCTTGCTAAAACTGCATTTAACAAGGACAGAACAAATGAGCCTAGAAGGTGGTTCAGGAGTCTAAAATTCAGCCAAGCAAAGAATCTTTATACCTTCTCTTATTCAAGGAAAGAAGCATTCTTTCCTTCCTCTGAACAAGAAGTCTATTTTTTGTTTGTTCAGTAGCCTTTTGTTCATTAAGGAACAGGTGAAGCTTCCTTTGGGACCTAGTATTAGAACGTTATCTGCTTGATGATGCTAGTAGTCAGGCATTTAACGAGGGGAGTTTTCGGTGAAAACACAAGGGAAACAACAAAAACAAATAGTCAGATTAGAGACCTAGCTTCTGAGTCAGAAGTTAGCCAGTTGAGATTTTCAGACCTGAGCTTAAAGGAACTTTAAATGGGGCAGTGAGGGTGGCAATTTTCCTAGTTTGCATTCTGCAGGTCTCTGGTGAGGGACTTGGTGTTTGGGTGAACCTCTGAATGGTCCACACGGCAGGAGGCACAGGGGTTGCCCATGTATGATACACGGTGGTAGTTTTTTGTTTAAAGTTTATTTCAAGGACCCAGCTTCAGCTTACAGGATTTCAGGAAATGGGCAGTTTTAGTTCTCAGTGATGCCAAGTCAGGAGGGTGGGATAAAAACTGGAAACATGAGTTTGGAAAATTATAGCCAGATACTGGAGGAAACCAGAGTTGAGTACTTGGTAAGGACTTTCAAAATGTGCAAGACACAAGGGGTTTTGCACTGAACCAAAAATAAAATTTCTACAGTCAACCTTTTACTTCTTTCTTACATAAGAATTCCGATCTCATTAGATTGTCCTGATTATTTACATAGGTGCACCAAGAATAGTGACTGACCACACAGTCTCTTTTTGAGTTTGCTTTGCTGGAACTTTTCATAAGGAAATCTCAGATTAAATGTTTAAAAGCCTCTCAAGGATAGGAAGCCAAAGCAGGAAGTAGCCACCAGTCTTTATCTTCCCATACCTATAGATTTGAGTAAATTCCTCTTTCCTTGAGGCCCCCAAGATATCCCGACATTCCTGGGGCTACCAGAAGTGACCGTTCTTACTCACCTGTAAGGCTGGGCACCCTGTAAACCAGGTACCAGGCCAGTCTTCCCAAGAGCACTGGCTCCATGAAGACAACCTTAGTCCCTTAAACCAGATTCTATCCATGTGACTCTCAAATATAATATTCCAGTCAAAGCCTTGGTAATAAAACCAATGTTTCCCATTATATCCTGTTACAAGAACAGATTCTTATTCAACTTATTACACAAATAACTACAGTATTGTGAAAGCAAGAATATTCACTAAGAGTTTCCAAATTCTAGAGTAATCAGGAAAAAAAGTAATTGTTCCATCTTTGTTCACAAAGGTATAATCAGATTGTCCTAAGCTGTAGACAGGTTAAGAGGAACAAAAGGGTTCTTGAAATCTGAAAAACATCGAAGAACTAGTATTGTTTCAAACAAAGAGTTAAAATAGCCATCTTCATCAGTTCATTCAGTCCCACATAAACTCTTATTCTGCTTGATCTTGAGTTAGCAGTTGTACGAATCTGTTAGCTTCTTCACTAGTTCTGGAAACTCTGAGTCCAATGCACGGTCTTAAAATTATTCAACCGATACCATTACAGAGCATTCTTGCCTGTTAATCTTACTTAGAAATGACCTACAGGACCGCCTGGGTGGCTCAGTCAGTTAAGCGCCCAACTTCAGCTCAGGTCATGATCATGCAGTTTGTGGGTTCGGGCCCCACGTTGGGCTCTGTGCTGACAGCTCAGAGCCTGGAGCCTGCTTTGGATTCTGAGTCTCCCTTTTTCTCTGCCCTACCCCTACCCCTGCTCATGCTCTGTCTGTCTGTCTCTCTCTCTCTTAGAAATAAATATTTAAAAAAAAATAAAAAGAAATGACCAACACTTATTTTAGGCAGATATTAACACCAAACTAAACAAGCATCATCTCAAGCTATTTCCCTATTAACTATTTTATAACATACATGCTATGCAAGTATCACAAAAATAAAAAACTAAGGAAGATTAAATACATGCTGTCCCCCCACTTTTTTTTTTTACTGCAGTGCTTAACATACATCAAGCAATTCATTTTTATTGTATGTTTTATTCTTAGTTTGGATTTATAATTTTATAATCTTAAATACCCAGTAGAGATTACATTAAGCGTGACTAGTTAGCTCAGGTAGAAGGAAATTTATTTGTCTGTATTATACTTAATGCTGACAACTCTGAAAACATACCTGTTTTTCTTTTAGCAACAATTTTCAAAACAGCTTTATTTACAAAAAAATTATCCCAAATCACATGAACACCAGGCTAGTTCTCTATTTCTGAAAGTTTCAAGAATACTTAAATCATGTAAGTGCTCATTTATTTCTAAGGCAGCTTGAATAGAGCTCCTTTACAGGATTTTATAAAGTAATTTTGTAATACCATCCAGAAGTGTAAAAAATTTAACACGTCTACAGCATACATACATACATGTTCACACACATACAGACACAAATAAAGAGCTGCTGTTTTCAATCTAAAATTTTAGCCATGAGTTAGTAAAAATAGTAATATAAATTCATTGGTTTATATAAAATAATTAGTTCTTGCCTTTTCTCCACTACTTTAAAAAAATTTTTTTTTCTAATGTTTACTTACTTTTGAGAGAGAGAGAGTAAGACAGAGAGAGAGGGAAAGAAAGAGAGAGGAAGACACAGAATCCCAAGCAGGCCCATGCTCTGAGCTGTCAGCACAGAGCCTGACACAGGGCTCGAACCCACAAACCGTGAGATCATGACCTGAGCCAAAGTCAGATGCTCAACCAACTGAGCCACCCAGGTGACCACCACTTTCTGTTCTTACACAAATAAATAAATGTTACTTGTTTACCAACTGTTATGTAAAGACCACCTTTAATACCTTCCCTTGGGGGCACCTGGGTGGCTCAGTGGGTTAAGTCCAGGTCATGACCTCACATCTGTGAGTTTAAGCCCCGCACATCAGGCTCTGAACAGACAGCTCCGAGCCTGCTTTGGATTTTCTGTCTCTCTCTCTGCCCCACCCCTATACATGTACATACATGTACATACTCTCTCAAAAATAAGTAAACATTTGGGGCGCCTGGGTGGCTCAGTCGGTTAAGCGTCCGACTTCAGCTCAGGTCATGATCTCACGGTTCGTGGGTTCGAGCCCCGCGTCGGGCTCTGTGCTGACAGCTAGCTCAGAGCCTGGAGCCTGTTTCATACCCTGTGTCTCCCTCTCTCTATGACCCTCCCCTGCTCATGCTGTCTCTCTCTCAGAAATAAATAAAACATTAAAAAATTTTAAAAAAATAAAAAAGAAAGAAACTGGAGGGAAGACTCAAGGTGGTAAAAGGAAGAAGAGCAGCAATGGGAAGGGAGAGCTCTTCAAAAAGCTAGTCTGAGGAGATCTCAATTTTCCCAAGGAGACCAACAAAGTTCTGTATCATTGTCGGCAAAAGTATGCCAACAGGAATGGAAGTAGACAGAGTTGGCAGAAAACAGCACAGGTTCAAGAAGAGTATTTGAGTCAACTGAGAAGTTCCCACAGGAAAAGCAGGATCCAACACAGAAAACTAAGAGGTGTTAGAGAGAGCCAGGAAGACAGACTTCCAGTGCAAGGAGTTAAAGAAAAGGGGCAGCAGCAGCAGCGAGGGGAGCGGGGGAGAGGAGGGGGAGGGAAGAAGACGACGACGACGACGACAAAGACGAAGACGAAGAGATTTCCAGTCCAGAGAGTCAGAAAATAATCTTCATTCAGGGAAAAAAGAGCCAGGAAGAAGAGATTTACAGACTGATAGGTAGCTTTCAAACAAAGAAGCCTAAGACCCTGACCCAGCTGCTTCCACACAGCTGCTTGCCTGGCACTCTAACTGAGCCTCTTACAGACAAACATGGGACTCTAACCCAGCCTCCAGCCTGTGTTTATCTGGGACTCTATCCCATTTTCTAGGGGATACTCTGACTGTTAAGAATCAAAATCTCTCCTTACCAGCTTCCACGGACATTTGTCCGGAGCAATGATTCAGGAGTCGGACTCACCAATGGATCCCCGATCAATCAGTCAGGAGTGAAGATAAAGCCTTCAAAGGTACACACTTAGGGTCCTGGGTGAGAGCTCCGGGGGTCCAATGATGAATCTGATCCTATCCAAGTTGTGGCACCATAACTGTTAAAAGGAAAAAAGTATTCAATGATACTTGTTGAAGCATGGTAAGGAAGACTTTGGGGGATGGTGAGGCTATGAAATTTTGTAGTAGGGGAAGAAGATTGGGCTCAACCCTGAATACCACATGGGCAAGAGAGATTTTATAGCTAAAGAGAAGGGTGGAGTCAATTAATGGAAAATTAAGAGGAAGCATGGCGGGGGGGGGGCTCCGACAGCATTCTTGCTGAAGACAGGCCAGGGCGATCAAACATCACCTTTCCAATGGTGGAGAAGGAGGAACCCAATCAGACACTGAGGGTAGTGCATCTTGCTAAACTGACTTAGCAAGGTTCTTGTTAAAACTGCATTTTACCAGGACATCTACATATGGCCTAGGAAGGTTCAGAAGCCTGACTAGAGCCTACTCAAGCAAAGAGTTTTGTCACCTGTTTCTTTTACTCCACACAGAATACTTCTGACACTGGACATGTGAGGTTTTATCTCCCACATCAACCAATTTGCGACACCAGCTGCCATTCAATTCAATTCTGACACTAACTGGAGTTACAGCAGACCTCATGACCTAAGAACTCCGTCTCCTAAGACTGCCCCCCACTTCAGACACCCATCACAAAAAGTGGGTCTCCATGTTACCTACAACTCCATGGTTACAAATTGGAGGTTCCCAAGACCCCCTCACTGGATGCAATCACTTGCTAGAACAGCTCACAGAACTCAGGGAATCACTTACTTACGTTTACTGGTCTAGTACGTAATAAAGGATATGGTAAAGAACACAGATGAACAGCCAGACGAGGAGATACATAAGGTGAGATGTGGAAGGGCCTGGAGCAGGAGCTTCTGTCCCTGTAAAGTTGGGGTGTGCCACTCTCTCAGCATGTAGATGTGTTCACCATCCTAGAGCTCTTCAAAGTCCACACTTTCGGGATTTTAAGGCACGATCATTTATTAACTCACTCTCTAGCCCGTCTCCCCTTCCAGGAGAAAAGGGATAGTGCTGAAAGTTCCAAGCGTCTAATCATGGCTTGGTCTTTCTGGTGTTTGGACCCATCTACCCAGGAACCCACCAAGAGGCACCTCACTTGGTCAAAAGACACTCCTAATACCCAGGAAATACCAAGGGATTTAGGAGCTCTGTGTCAGAAATTAGTCAAAGACCTAAGTGTTAGAACAGAAGATGCTCTAGAGCTCTTGTCATTTAGGAAATTATTTCAGAAGCTCTGTCCTCGAAACCAAGGACAGATACATGTATATTTCAAAAACCAAGAATGGATTTCATCTATATAATCTTTCTGATGATGGACACAGGTTTCAGCATTTATGTCCAAATCACTTATATATTTACAGCATTATGTCTACTTTAAATATTGAAAAGTGCATTAAAAAAAAAAAACCCATGTGTACCTGGTGGTTTTCCTGCTGAAAGCAATTACTGAACAATGCTACATTTCTCAGTTTACAACAGCACAATGCCATCTTTTAATATTCTGAAGAGTTCTTCTGCTAATGTAAGACTTCCATCCAATTACACTTCTCCAACAGAACTGCTCTCCAAGGCATTTTACTTCAACTGAAAATGTCAATTTCATTATAGGACATTTAGAATTTGGGGATGTCATTTGGCTTTAGGAAATTTGTCTAGATTACACCGAAATCAAACCCAGACACAAAATAATTGTATCTTACATAAAACTATTCCTAATCACTGTCTACCTACCAATGGAGGATCTTAGGAGTGAGCCGCATTTTTTTCAATTACAGCGAAATAATGTGTTGATTTTAAACCTGCACCAGACTGATCCCATCCTAATCAGGTAGCTGTTCGAAGAATTTCTTAGAAAGAGGCACTTGCATTACAAAGACACAGTGCTAGGTTCAATTCAGACTATGCTGCTCACTGATATCGATTTTTAAACTTAATCTGGGTCAACAGAACCAGAATTAGCTACAGATGCCACTATCATAAGAACAGGAAACATCTTACTTTGTGGCAGATCTATGCTGCTGCGACCTTTGGTTATTTAAGTTACCTTAGTTTTCTCAAAGGATTCTTGAAGTGGCTTTCCTTCCCATCTATCCTAACCTATCTGTAAATGTCTAATTACGTTAAACTGCAGCAGAGGGATCTTCTATTTGTATTCTACTCCCAACGAATATCCAAACAGCCCCTCGCAGTTTAACTGCACTTCAAACTATCCTTTTGGTGACCCTCTTTTTAGAGAAGACTCTATTAGAAGTCTATCAATTAATACAGTCGGTGCTCAGTTAGCAGCAGAGAAATAACTGTATGTTAGTGGTTAAGAAACCCCATAATTGCAGCGTTTAAGACCTACTGTTGCTCCTAATGCCACCAGGCTGACTCAGACTAACGGGCTCTCCAGGTGCCCACTGTCTAACACAGGCCTGTCAAGATGAGCCCTCAGCCGGGAGCCTCCAGAAGAATTCGTCCAATCACTGTACTTGCTTCGCACACATAAACACAGAGAACTGATTTTTAGGTTCTTTGCCACAAAGAAATGCACTGAAAACGATTAAAGCAACAACACATGATTTGGGAAAGAATACTCCTTCCCTTCTTTACAGTGAGTCCTGAATTTGATTTAAATAATGCTGCTTATAAAGGCATTTGCTCCAAGTATCGGATCTCCTAACCCATGACGTTTTAATCCTGTTAAGTATCAAAACCACGGCACCAAATGTGCCAAACGTGAACTAGAGACAAAAGGACCGTTCTTATGTCCTTGGCGATCGTAGTTAATCAAACCCCGCACCTGCGGAGCATTCGAGGTGAGTTACACACTGGATGATGCACTCCAAAGTGGGCGAGGATCCCCAACAACCCAGAATCAAGGCACAGGTCCAGTGAGCCCTTAACAACACCCCGTTCCCAACCCTCCCCAGTCCAGGAATCACAACCTCCCTGACCCCAAGAATCTGAGCCCTGGTATTCATACTGATTGCCAGAACCTTAACTCCAGGTTTTTTAGGCTCCCATTCCACCTCAACAAAAGTTCACGACACTGTAATGGCATTTCTCTTCAGAACTGAAGCTCCCGACCTCAACCTCCGTCCAAGTGTGTTCCCCTCCGGTCCCCCTGGAGACGGAGCTCCCTTTCCTTTGGATCCCCGCCGGGCAACTCTACTCACAGGCCGGCAGCGTCGGGGGGCAGCGGGCTCGACAGCGCCCTCCAGCTCGGCGCTGGTAGCTTTCTGCGACTGCAGTCCAGCAGAGGGATGCGGCAGGAGCAGGGTGCGGGGCAGAGACCTGCCCGAGCAGCCGGCAGCAAGAAGACAGCCAGGGCGAGGAAGACGAGCCGGGAATGAGGTCCGGACCGACAATCCAGCGGCGGCTCCTCCCGGACGCCCTGGGGCGCCGGCGCCATTTTCCCCCCGACCTGGACCCAGCCGAGAAGAGCCGCCAGCTAGAAAAGGCAGCTCGGCAGAGACGTTCGGTGGCTACGCTGCCACCCCAGGGCCCGACTGTCGCCTGTACCCTCTAAAGGGAAAAGAGGGGCGGATACGGCGCAGCAGTGGGGGCGGCGGCCGAGGACAGACGACTGAAGACCTACAGACAACGCTCCTCCGCCCCGCCCCGCGACGCAACGTCTTCACGCACAAGAGCCAACCAATCGGTGCCGCAGAAAGAGGTCGCGCTGGGGGCGGGACTCCGTGAGGAGGCGGAGCCAGTGACTGAGTTTCTTAAGGACGACTTTAAGGTGTCCGGCACTTCGTAACGCCCCTTTGGGGTTCCGCCGCTGGTCGTCCACTGGAGGGCGCAGTGGCTCCTTAAGAGGAATAGCTGCTAAAGCTTTGCGAGTTCGAAGTCTTGACTTGAGGGATGTCTACTGGAGTAATAGAAAGGATCTTTTTTCTGGACTCCAAGAGGAATGATAGAAGGGCTACCCTCCAAGTTCCAAACACTGAAAGGGCCCTGGAACTTCCACCTGGCATTGGCCTCCAGAGCCCATCTGGGACTGCCTCGGCCCCCTCCTGCTGGTCTGCAGCTCCTGCAGCCTGCAAGTGGGCGGCAACTCCGTGTTATCACTATTGGTTGCTGGACCCTTAAGCTCCTGAAAGCAAAGGCCCTGTTTATTCATCTGTGTACGTCCAGCTTCTGTTTAGCCTAGAGTTTAAGAAACGTTGATGGAACTGCACCTACAAGGCATGTCTCTTAGGAAAATACTCTGTTCTGTTTCAGCGAGGCTGTCCTATATCCTCACACTCAGAAAAGCAAGTGCGACATATAAAGATGTTAAGTAAGAAAGTGAAGGCTGGGTGTGATGAAAATTTTTTTTGTACTGGAGCAGAGGCTATGAAAACCTGCTAGGAAGAGCAAAGTCTGGCCACCTGATATGCTCACTCAGCAATCTATTATATCCAAGTTTTGGAATAAGACTGAGAATAAGAGTGATGTTGGCTTATATGTAGTGCTTTTCCACGTTTCAAAGAGCGTTTGCATCTGTTAGCATCTTTTACTTTGTTTAGTCTCTTAATGACTGTAAAATTGACAAGACAGTTATTGCTGATGAGTAAACAAGCCCAGAGAGGTTAAAGAGTTAGAAACAAAATTCAACAGAGTACATTTGAAGGGCGATTTGGCTTTATACAACATTCATGAAGGGGGCCGCATCCCATCTAGCAAGTAAAAGGAAGCTCCGCGGAGCTGTACACAATGGAAGGCTTTTGTAGGCAGAAGTGAGCAGAAAAAGGAAGTTTCTAGCAAAAGGTCACCCTCCTTTGGGGGGAAAGTGGGGTCTAACAGGCACATTACTTCACTGGTGCTATTTTTTTTTTTTTTTTTACTTCTGAGAGGGAGAGAGAG
>NW_027527549.1:182213-213652 GCF_008692635.1 Crocuta crocuta | reverse complement strand
GGTGCTATTTTTTTTTTTTTTTACTTCTGAGAGAGAGAGAGAGAGAGAGAGCGTGAGCAGGGGAGGGTCAGAAAGAGAGAGAGGTACAGAATCCGAAGCAGGCTCCAGGCTCTGAGCTAGCCATCAGCACAGAGCCCAATGCAGGGCTCGAACCCACGAACTGTGAGATCATGACCTGAGCTGAAGTCAGACGCTTAACTGACTGAGCCACCCAGGCGCCCCTGGATCTGTTATTTCTATTTCAACGCCAATTACCTGGAGACAGAGGCAGAATAGCATTACTATAGGTTTTCTAACTCTTACGAATTAAAAGTCTGAGCAGGTTGAAAAAAAAATCATAATGCCTAGGTCATAGGGTTGTCCTAGAAAGTAACTGAAATCAATCTTTCCATGGCAGGTTTGGAGTCACAATTATGCTTTTAAAACCCTTTTTCCATTTTTAAGATTGAAACATTTCTTGTAATCAAGACATATCCAATGTTCCAATCTAAACTAAACTTTTAAAGCCAAGATGCAGAGTGAAACTTACTCTTAATCTCCCTTTCCTGGCTGTTGAGCATCCTTAACAACCTCCGCTAAGAAATTGGGCATAGGCAGGAGTATCTTAGTACCTCTCTGGATTATAGTTTCAGAGCTTCTCTGTGGCCATGATAGAAATTCATCATGTGTCCTCTCCAATAAATTGTATAGGTTACACTATCCAAGAGTCCCTCCCAGCCCTTAATTCCTCCTGCACATTATTTTTTACCATTCTTACATAGCACTTATATGCATCTTATATATCTCTGTATTCCCCATACAGGCTAGCACGGTACCTGGCATATAATAGACAATAAATGTATGATATGTGAAGAGATGATGACATTATTTTACTCTCTACTTGATAAAATGACCTAAAAGTTTTTCTTTTTAAACTTTTATTATGGGGATGCCTGGGTGGCTCAGTTGGGTAAGCATCCAACTCTTGACTTCAGTTCAGGTCATGATCTCATGGTTGGTGAGTTTGAGCCCCGCATTGGGCTCTGGGCTGACAGTGTGGAGCCTGCTTGAGATTCTCTCTCTCTCTCCCTCTCTCTCTGCCCCTTCCCCACTCTCTCTCTTTCAAAATAAATAAAGTAAAAAAAAAACTTTTAGTATGATATTTTTATTTTACAGCAATAAAAAGAATCATGGAATAAGCCCCATATGTCCAACTAGATTTAGTAAATACATGTTTTTAATAAAGTTTAGTGATCTATTTCTCATTAGCAATGGAATAAAGAGTTTTTACATTCATTGTTCTAAAATTATCTAATCAATCCTTGGGTGCCAAATACCTGGCAGAGTCTTTAGAATTCAGTGTAGCCCATAGCTGAGAATAGCCCAACTCCAGACTCCTAAAGAAAACTGCTCCCTTTGGATCCCTTGTTGCAGACATTTCTAAAAACACCAGACCTTTGTATAAACACCATCCCCTTAAAATTTAGCTGCCCCTTCTCCCCTTACCTCAGGACTTCGCTCTTTGCTAAATCATAGCTAACTAATCTGGTCAATTCTCTTCTCCTAAACGAGATATCCCAAAGTCACTCTCACTTCCCCTCTTTCTTTCCTCCCACATCCAATCAGTCCCTGGGCTCTATTGATTTCTCCTAAGCAGTGTCTGAGATCTTTCCCCACTTCTCCATCCACACTACTATTGTCTCTGTTCAGACCTTCCTCTCTCATGGGTCTTAATACAATAACCTCTGAGCCCATCTCCTCCCTGTCAGAACTATTTTTCCAAATACTGATACAGGTTTGTTGTTAGCTTCTCCCTCCAGAGAAACATTTGAGTCTGGCTGGCTCAGTCATTAAAGCATACGACTCTTGATCTTGGGGTTGTGAGTTCGAGCCTCACGTTGCGTGTAGAGATTACTTAAAAATAAAATCTTTAAAATTTTTTTTGATGTTTCCAGTGGTTTTTATTTTGGTTTTGATGTTTTCCCCCGACATTTTATAATGAAAATAGATTATTTCAGAAAATAGGGGAAAAAATTTTTTTAATTAATGACTTCCCATTGACTGTAATATCAAATTCCAAATTCTTGGTTCTACCATTGAAGATTCCACAGTTAGGGTACATCCTAACTACCTCCCCCACATTTCCCATTATCTCCTCACCATTTTCTCCATATTCCAGCCACAGGAAATTATTTGCCTTTCATACATTGAGCCACACATGTCTATACTTATTTGTACATGCTGTTCCTTCTACAGGTTGTCCTTCCGCACCTTCTCTGGCCAGACATTTCTTACTCTCTTTCTATGTTCTTCCTCTTTAAAGATTTCTCTGACTCTTCTAGACATTTAGTGGTTTCCACTTCCATTTTTCAACCACAGTCCGTGGCATTCCTTTATATTCATATATATCAATTACATCCCATTGTGCTGAAAGTAACTTTTTCTGGTTGTCCTCCTGCTAAGTAAAAAAATCTCCATACTCATTTTATATCCCCGGTGCTAAGTGCAGTGTCGGGAATATAAGAGATAGTAAATGAATATTTGTTACTGACTAAATTATTGTTAACTTCACTGCTTCTCATTATCTACAATAGCCAAATTATGAAAGCAGCCCAAGTGATATTATCATATCATATATATACACACATATATCTACCCACATATATATATAATGTTATTCAGCCATAAAAAAGAATGAAATCTTGCCATTTGCAACAACATAGATGGAGCTAGAGAGTATAATGCTAAGCAAAATAAGTCAGAGAAAGACAAATACCATATGATTTCACTCGAATGTGGAAGCTAAGAAACAAAACAAATGAGCAAATGAAAAAAAAAAAAGAGAAAGGCAAACCAAGAAACAGACTCTTAACTACAGAGAACAAACTGATGGTTACCAGGGGAGAGGTGGGGGAGGGGATGGGTTAAATAGATGATGGGGATTAAGGAGGGCGCTTGCTGTGATGTGATGAATACTGCATAGAAGTATTGAATCATTATACTGTACACCTAAAACTAACATTACACTATATGTTAACTATACTGAGATTAAAATCAAAAGCTTAATTTTAAAAAATGAAATAAAAAACTTCACCACTTATCTTACTGAATAAGCACAAATCTATCTAGAATGCATTTGTCTCCTTCCATCTCTTCCTTCCTCTATCTCCTTTTCCTGCAAAAGCAAACAAGAAATAATAATTATTACTCACTGAAGCAAAATCTAAAGCCAGAATAAAAACAGATAAATTGGGCTTCATCATTAAAAACTTTTGTGCACAAAAGATCCTATCAACATAGTGAAAAGACAATGTTTGGGATAGGAGAAAATATTGTAAATCATGTATCTCTAAAGGGTTAATATCTAGAATATATGAAGAACTCCTACAATGCAATAATACAAAAAAAAAAAAACATTGAAAAATGGGCAAAGGTCTTAGATACTTCTCCAAAGAAGATATACAATGGTCAATAAGCACATGAAAAAATGCTCAACATTCTTAATCATTAAGGAAATGCAAATCAAAACACAGTGAGATACCACCTCACACCCATCAGGATTACTATTATAAAATAACTAATAAACAAAAATTTAAAAAATAAAGAGTGCTGGTGAGGATATGAAATTGGAACTCTTGTGCACTGTTGGCAGGAATGTAAAATGGTGGGCTGCTATGGAAAATGGTGTGGCATTTCCTCAAAAACATAAACAATAGGAGCACGTGGGTAGCTCAGTCGGTTAAGCATCTGACTCTTGGTTTTGGCTCAGGTCATGATCTTGCAGTTCGTGGTATCGAGCCCCGCGATAGGCTCTATGGTAACAGCATGGAGCCTGCTTGGAATTCTGTCTCCCTCTCTGTCCTTCTCCTGCTCTCTCTCAAAAATTAGTAAATAAACATTTTTAAAAGAAAAAATATTTTTCTTTTTTTAAAAAAAAGGCAAGGACTTGAAGATACATCTGCACACCCTGTTCATAGCAGCATTATTCACAGTAACCAAAAGCTGGAAGCAACCCGAGTGTCCATCAGTTGATGAATGGATAAAGAAAATGTGTTATATACACTCAATGCAATATTATTCAGCCTTGAAAAGGAAGGGAATGCCAATACACGCTACAACATGGATGACACTTGAAGACATTATACTAAGTAAAATGAAAACCAGTCACAAAAAATAAATATCATTAATTCCATTTACATGAGGTACCTAAAGTAGTCAAATTCATAGAGTCAGAAAAATAGAATGGTGGTTGACAGAGGCTGGGGGGAGGAGGAGATAGGGAGTTATTGTTTAATAGATACTAAGTTTCAGTTGGGATGATGAAAAATTTCTGGAGATGAGTAATGCTGGTGGTCCCAAAACAACAGAAACATACCTAATGACACTGAAATGTAACTTAAAAATGGTTGAAATGGTAAATTTTATATTATATATATTTTACCACAATTTTTTTACAAAAAATCTAAAACCAGAAATCTAGAACTTCTCTGTGAGTCTTCTCTTTCCCTTTATTCTCCATCTGCTTCCAACTGTTACCCCATATCCAGTCCCTCAGCAAATCTAAAATGTACCTTAAAACTGACTGCTTCTTAGGAAAGAATACCCAATGGAAAAAATACAGTCTCTTCAACAAATGGTGTTGGGAAAACTGGACAGTGACATGCAGAAGAGCGAAACCGGACCACCTTCGAAGCTACACCATACACAAAAACAAATTCAAAATAGATGAAAGACCTAAATGTGAGACAGGGAACCATCAAAACCCTAGAGGAGAACACAGGCAGCAACCTCTTGGACTTCAGCTATAGCAACATCTTACTAGACACGCCCTTGGAGACAAGGGAAATAAAAGCAGAGGTGAACTATTAGGACTTCTGCACAGTGAAGGAAACAATCAGCAAAAGTAAATGGCAACCTATGGAATGGAAGAAGGTATTTGCAAATGACATATTGGATAAAGGACTGGTATCCAAAATCTATAAAGAACTTATCAAACTCAACACCTAAAAAATAAATAATCCTGGTAAGGAATGGACAGAAGATGGGGTGTCTGAGTGACTCGGTTAAGCATCTCCTTAAGCTCAGGTTATGATCTCATGGTTCGTGAGTTCAAGTCCCACACTGGGTTCTCTGCTGTCCACACCGAGTCTGCTTCAGATCCTTGTCCTCCTCTCTCTCTGCCCCTGCCCCACTTACATTCGCTCTCGAAAGAAAGAAAGAAAGAAAGAAAGAAAGAAAGAAAGAAAGAAAGAAAGAAAGGAAGGAAGGAAGAAAGAAAGAAAGAAAGAGGCAGAAGACATGAACAGACATTTCTCCAGAGAAGATATACCAATGGCTAATAGACACATGGAAAAATGTTCAGCATCACTCATCACCAGGAAAATACAAATCAAAACCACAACAAGATACCACTTCACATTTGTCAGGATGGCTAAAATTAACAACTCAGGAAACAACAGATGCTGTTGAGGATGTGAGGAAAAGGGAACCCTCTTACACTGTTGGTGGGAATGCAAACTGGTGCATCCACTCTGGAAAACAGTATGGAGATTCCCAATAATCTAAAAATAGAACTACCCTACAACCCAGCAATTGCACTACTAAGTATTTATATAAGGAATACAAAAACACAAATTTAAAGGAGCACATATAGTCCTACATTTATAGCAGCACTATCAACAACAGCCAAGTTATAGAAAGAGTCCAAATGTCCATCAACTAATGAACAGATAAAGAAGATGTGGTATACAGACACAATGGAATATTACCCAGCCTTCAAAAAGAGTGAAATCTTGCCATTTGCAATGACATGGATGGAACTACAGTGTATTATGCTAAGTGAAATAAGTCAGAGAAAGACAAATACCAAATCATTTCACTCAAATGTGGAATTTAAGAAAGAAAATAGATGAACATAGGGGAAGGGAAGTAAAAATAAAATAAAATAAAAACAGAGAGGGAGACAAAACATAAGAGACTCTTAACTATAGAGACCTAATTGAGGGATGCTGGAGGGGAGTTGGGGGGGTGGGCTAAATGGGTGACGGGCGTTAAGAAGGACACTCATTCTGACGAACATTGTGTGTTATATGTAAGTGTAAGTGATGAATCGCTAAATTCTATTCCTGAAACCAATACTACAGTATATGTTAACTAACTTGAATTTTCTAAAAAATTATTAATGTGTATTTATTTTTGAGAGAGAGAGACAGCATGAGTGGGGGAGGGGCAGAGAGAGAGAGAAAGACACAGAATCGGAAGCAGCTCCAGGCTCGGAGCTGTCAGCACAGAGCCCAGGGTGGGACTTGAACTCATGAACTGTGAGATCATGACCTGAGCTGAAGTTGGATGTTTAACCAACTGGCCACCCAGGTGCCCCTTAACTAACTTGAATTTAAATAAAATGTTGGAAGAAAAAAAAAAACTGACTGCTTCTCCTCATCTCCGTTACTGCCACTCCAGCTCAAGACACAAGCACGTCTCACCTAATACCACTTCAGTAGCATCCTAACTAAACTCTTTTCCAGCCTTATTCCCCTCAGAACCATCTGCACAGCAACAGCATGAATGCACTCCTTAATAAGTAAATCAGAGAGTACCAGCAATTTACTACATTATCAGATATAATATGTGCGTATGTACATGTTATATAGGTTATTGTTGTATATATTACATATATCTTATAAATATAACGTATGTATTTTTTCATTTACTAAAATAGTTGTACAATTTTTCTTCTTTAACACATATATACACTATATGATATATAAGTCACACATACCATGAGATATAAGTAAATATCTACTATATGAGATACATATCATATATGTGTTAGACATCATACACATATATATTTTTAAAATACAATATACTAGGGGCACCTGGCTGATTCAGTCAATAGAGTGTTCAGTTCTTGATTTGGGGGTTATGAGCCCCATGTGAGTGTAGAGAATACTTTTTAAAAATCTCTTTAAAAATGTAATATAATAGGGGTATCTGGTTGGCTCAGTCAGTTGAGTGACCGACTCTTGATTTTGGCTCAGGTCATGATCTCATGATTTGTGACTTTGAGCCTAGCATTGGGCTCTCTCAAAATAAATAAATAAACTTTTTAAAAAATGCAATATTTCTTTAAAATGCAATATAATATAAACATTTAAAATACTCATTATACTGGGACATTTGGTGGTTTGGTCAGTTAAGCATCTGACTCTTGATCTCTGCACAGATCTTGATCTCAGGGTCATGAAGTTCAAGCCCCACATTGGGCTCCATGCTGAGTGTGTAGTCTACTTTCTTAAAAAGCTAATTAGGGACACCTAGGTAGCTGTAGTTCAGTCCATTAAGCAACCAACTTCGGCTTAGGTCATGATCTCACAGTTCGTGAGTTCCAGCCCCACATTGGGCTCTCTGCTGTCAGCACAGAGTTCACTTCAGATCCTCTGTCTCCCTTTCTCTCTGTCCCTCCCTTGCTCACTCGCTCTCGCTCTCTCAAAAATAAACAAACATTTAAAAAAATTTTAAAGCTAATTATTTTTTTAATGTTCATTTATTTATTTTCAGAGAGAAAATGCACACCTGCACACGCAAGCTGAGGAGGGGCAGAGAGAGAATCCCAAGCAGACTTCACACTGCCAGTGCTGAGCTCCACACAAGGCTTGTTCTCATGAACCATGAGATCATGACCGGAGCCAAAATCAAGAGTCAGATGCTTAACTGACTGAGACATCCGGGCACACTGCTAATTAAATACTTTTTAATACTCATTTTACATTTATAATCAAGACAAAGATCTTTGCCTATCACTGCTTCCATACAGCAGAGTACTAGACGTTGTAGCCAGTGTAGCAAGAGGTCTTAACCAGGGCAAGCAAAGTTGTAAAAGGTATAAGGATTTTAAAAGATACAAAACTATCCTTACTCATCCAGGATATGATTGAAGAAAAGCATCCAAAAAGAATCTTCAAGTAAACTACTGGAATTATTTAAAAGGCTTAACAAATTTCTGACTACAGGATCAACAAAATAAAATCAACTGTTAATCTAATAAATCAGCAAATATAAAATACAATTTTTTAAAGACAGCATATGGGGCGCCTGGGTGGCTCAGTCAGGTAAGCGTCTGATTTCACCTCAGGTCATGATTTTATGGTTCATGGGTTTGAGCCCCAAGTCAGGCTCTGTGTTGACAGCTCAGAGCCTGGAGCTGCTTCGGATTCTGTGACTCCCTTGCTCTCTGTCCCTCCTCCACTCACCCTGTCTCTCTCTCTCTCAAAAATAAACATTAAAAATAATAATAATAATAATAATAATAATAAATAATAAAAATAAAAGACAGCATCTGAAATAGCAATTAAAAACTAAAAGACAGAATTAAAAGATACCCCAATCAAACAAAGAAGTGCAAGAGAAAAAGCATACAGAGAACATAATAAAATATTATTGAGGGGCTCTTGGGTGGCTCGGTCAATTAAGTGCCCAACTCTTGATTTTGGTTCAGGTCATGATCTCATGGTTCGTGAGTTAGAACACGTCAGGCCTTATGCTGACAATGCAGAGCCTGCTTGAGATTCTCTCTTTTTCTCCCCTCCCCTCCCTCTCTCTTGAAAAAATAAATAATCATTTTTTTAAAAAAACGTTATTAAAAAGTATTTCTTAAAAGGCCTAAGTAGCTGGAGAGTTATACTTTGCTTTTAGATCGGAAAAGTCATTATCATAAAGATGTTAATTCTCCCAGAGTGATTTGTAGAATTAATGCAATCTTAGTAAAAATTCCAAATGTACATGGTATTTCAAGGGAAAAAACAGCAGAAAATGTAGAAAAATTTGCTTTACTAGGTATCAAGTGATATTAAGGGGGCACCTGGCTGGCTCAGTCAGAAAAGTGCAACTCTTGAGCTTGGGATGGTGAGTTTGAGTCCCACGTTAGGTGTAGAGATTACTAAAAATTATAAATAAATGTAAAAAAAAAGATAGGTGTTAAAATTATAGTGATTAGGGGTGCCTGGGTGGCTCAGTTAAGCATCCGACTGCAGCTCAGATCATAATTTAATTTTTTTTTTCAGGTGCTGATCTCATGGTCCATGGGTTCAAGCCCCACATCGGGCTTTGTGCTAACAGTTCGGAGCTTGGAGCCTGCTTCCGATTCTGTGTCTCCCTCTCTCTCTGCCCCTCCCCGCTCATGCTCTGTCTCCCTCTCTCCCAAAAATAAATAAGCATTTTAAAAACTTTTAAGTAAAAATAAAAAGTAAGATAAAATAAAACTATAGTGATTAAAAGGTGTAGTACTGCCACAGGGGAAGTTAAGTAGACTCTGGTGCATATCAGAGATTTAGCTGTACATTTGATTTTGAACAGCTAGAACTTCAGATCATTGGAGAAAAGACAGACTTTTCAATAAACGGAGCTGAGATCATTAGATAATCATACAGGAAAAAAATGAAACTGAATCCCTTCTCACACCATATGCAAAATCAATTCAAGACCTAATAATAAAGACTGTCTTTTAGAAGTAAAGATTATCTTTTTCATTTTGGAATACAGAAGAATATCTTAAAGCAAACCAAAAAAATCATTCACCATAAAAGAAAACAATAATAAATATGTATACATCAGAATAAACTTTCATTCTCAAAAGATATGTAAAAAAGATACTTACAACATACATAACCAACAAAGGATCCTGAATTTGAAAAGAATTACTACAAATAAATAAGGTAAAGTAAACTGAGGTAAACAATCCAAAAGAAAAATAGGCATAAATTTTAAGGTGTACTTCAAAAAAAAAAATACAAATAGCTAAAAAACATGTGAGACCTTGTTTGAGCTCATTATGTGTCAGGAAAGTGGCATATTAAAACACAATGAAATACAATTATTCTTATCAGACTGATGAAAATTATAAGACCTGACAATCTCAAGTGTTGGTAAGAAAATGGGGCAATGAGGGGCATCTGGGTGGCTCAGTCTGTTGAGCAACTGACATTAGCTCAGGTCATGATCTCTCAGTTTGCAAGTCTGAGCCCCACGTCCAGCTCACTGCTGTCAGTGAGCTCTTTCTCTCTCTCTCTCTCTCTCTCTCTCTCTCTCTCCTTCTACCTCACTCTCAAAAAATATAAACATTTTTAAAAATTCAAAATAAAAAGAAAAGAAAATGGAGCAATGAGGTGTCTCATCAAAGGCTAATGGGAATGGGAATTAGCATAACCACTTTGGAAAACAGCATGGGATTATCTAATAAAGCAGAAAATGTACATATATCATGATGCAGCAATTCCACTTTTAGGTCTACCCCTTAGAGATGGGCATGCTTATGCACCAAAACATAGACAGCAGCCTTATTATAATTGCCCAACAGTGGAAACAACCCAAGCATAATATTGAGCCAATTATCCAAATTATTTTTTTCATATAAAGCTTACAAAGGAAATTTCATTGAGAGATGCATACACAGACAGTAAACTATAAAGAAAAGGCAATTATTCCTAGAAAAGCTAAGAGTGGTGACCTCTATGCAGGAGGAGGAGAATGATTGTGATTGGTAAGGACCATACAGGGAACTTCAGGAGTTCCAGCAAAATCTGTTTCTTGACCCGGAGGGTGGTTACATGGGTTTTGTTTAACAACCGAAATGTAGATTTATATTTTTTACATTTTTCTTTATGTTATAGTTTATGATAGAAAGGTTAAAACTGACAAATCTGCCAAAATGAATACATAAATACAGCACAATTCCAAAAAAGAATTTTATGAAACTTGACAAGTTGATTCTAAAATTATAAAGAGCAAGGGTGCCTGGGTGGCTCAGTCAGTTGGGCATCTGACTTCGGCTCAGGTCATGATCTCCCAGTTTGTGAGTTCAAGCCCTGCATCCGGCTCTGTGTTGACAGCTCAGAGCCTGGAGCCTGCTTCAGATTCTCTCTGCCTCTCTCTGCCCCTCCCCTACTCATGCTCTGTCTCTCTCTGTCTCAAAAATAAATAAACACCAAAAAATATAAATAAATAAAGTTATAAAGAGCAAAGGTCCAAGAAGAACCAAGACTATCTTTATAAAAAAATAAATTAAGTCAAGGGGCTGATTCTTCCAAACAATAAGACTTATAAAATACTACTCGAGCTATTAAGAAAGTGAGAAGAGATATAAGGATAAACAACAAGAACAGATCAGAGAGTCCAGAAATCAAGTCACACCCACAAGGAGCTTGATATAAGACACAGGTCACAATACAAACAACAAATATGCTGGAATGTAAAAAAATAAAATAAAAGAGACCCCTAACTCACATTAATAATGAACATAAAACCCTAATGGAATAAAGACCTTGGGGTAGAGAAGGTAGACAGAAACTATTCCTGTTTGCTCACCAATCTATTCTCCCATTCTGCCATAATAACCACAATGCAGATAGGTCTCATAATGAAATTAATTTCTCACAATGGGATATAAGCAGAAGTGTGGACTGCCAATTACAGTTAGGTTAGGTAGGCCTCCGCCATGACTTCCTTCACTTTCCTGCTGGTTGGAATTTGAATATGGCAGCAATTGAGCCTTGACTATCCCATGGTGATACACCCAAGGTGGGGCAGACTCAGCAGATGGCATGAACCCGGGTCCCCAAATGTCTATGTATAGCAAAGCCACCTCAGCAATCTTCGGGACTGTTTTATGAGAGAATAAATGTATCTGTTCTTTAATGCACAGCCTTTTGGGGTCTCTTTGTTATGGCATCCCAGCCTTCACTGACACAGAAATATTTTGTACCCATGGCTCAAAGAGCACCAACTAGATGGGAAAATGTCGATAAATCTGCCTATATTAAAATGAAAAATATCTATACCACAAAACACCATAGATAATATGAAAATAGGAGCTATGAACGCATGAAGCTATTTATGATGCCTACCCAGAGTATATTAAAAATTCCTCAGGGCGTCTGGGTGGCTCAGTCGGTAAAGCATCTGGCTTTTGATTTTGGCTCAGGTCATGATCTCACAGTGAGATCTGAAATCAAGCCCCGTGTCAGGTTCTGTGCTGAGATTCTCTCCCTCCCGCTCTCTCTGCCCCTCCATCTTAGTGCTCTATCTCAAAAATAAACATTAAAACAAATTCCTCAGCTCAGTAGAGAAAAGATAAACAACCCAATAGAAAAACAAAGGAAATAAACATGAAATCACAGAAGTAACCAAATGGCCAAATAAACAATAAAAAAATATTCAACTTTAATATTAATCAGATGAATGCAAATTAAACTGGGGGGCAAATTAAAACTACCCCCCCAAAATACCATTCACATCTAAAAGTTGACAAATGTAACACAAATATTAAAGTCTAACAATACCAAATGTTGGCCATGAGCAACAGGAACTCATACCTTGTTTTTGTAGCAGCTTAAATTAATGTAACCACTTTGAAGAATAACTTGGAAAGATCTAGCAAAGCTGAAGATTCACATTACTATAATCCAGTAATTCCATTCATAGGTATATATCCTACAGAAACTTTTTTTATTTTAATTTTTAATTTTTAAATTATTTATTGTTTAATTTACATCCAAGTTAGTTAGCATATAGTGCAACAATGATTTCAGGAGTAGATTCCTTAATGCCCCTTACCATTTAGCCCATCTCCCCTCCCACAACCCCTCCAGCAGTCCTTTGTTTGTTCTCTATGTTTAAGAGTCTCTTAGGTTTTGTCTTCCTCCTTGTTTTTATATTATTTTTGCTTCCCTTCCCTTATGTTCATCTGTTTTGTATCTTAAATTCCTCATATGAGTGAAGTCATATATTTGTCTTTCTCTGACTGACTGATTTTATTTATCATGATACCCTCCACTTACATCTACATTGGAGGATACAATGTACATCTTCCATATACACCTTCTTTATCCGTTCCTCTGTCAGTGGACATTTGGGCTCTTCCCATACTTTGGCTATTGTCAATAGTGCTGCTGTAAACATTGGGGTGCATGTGCCCCTTCAAAACAGCACACCTGCATTCCTTGGGTAAATACCTAGTAGTGCAACTGCTGGGTCATAGGGTAGATCTATTTTTAATTTTTTGAGGAACCTCCAACTGTTTTCCAGAGTGGATGCCCCAGTTTGCATTCCCACCAGCAGTGCAGAAGAGATCCTCTTTCTCTGCATCCTCGTCAACATCTGTTGTTGCCTGAGATGTTAATGTTAGCGATTCTGACAGGTGTGAGGTGGTATCTCATTGTGGTTTTGATTTGTATTTCCCTGATGATGAGTGATGTTGAGCATCTTTTCATGTGTCTACTGACCATCTGGATGTCTTCTTTGGAGAAGTGTCTATTCATATCTTGCCTATTTCTTCACTGGATTATTTGGTTGTTGAGTGTTTAGTTTGATAGTTCTTTATAGATTTTGGATACTAACCCTTTATCTGATATGTCATTTGCAAATATCTTCTCCCTTTCCATTGGTTTCCTTTAAGTTTTGCTGAATGTTTCCTTTGCTGTGCAGAGCTTTTTTTTTTTTTTTTTTAATGAGGTCCCAACAGCTCATTTTTTATTTTGTTTCCCTTGCCCCAAAAACATGTTGAGTAAGAAGTTGCGGCAGCCAAGGTCAAAGAGGTTTCTGCCTGCTTTTCCCTCTAGAATTTTGATGGCTTCCTGTCTTACATTTAGGTCTTTCATCCATTTTGAGTTTATTTTTGTGTATGGTGTAAGAAAATGGTCCAGGCTCATTTTTCTGCACGTCACTGTCCAGCTTTCCCAGCACCATTTGCTGAAGAGACCGTCTTTATTCCATTGGATATTCTTTCCTGCTTTGTTAAAGATTAGTTGGCCATACCTTTGTGGGTCCATTTCTGGGTTCTCTATTCTGTTCCATTGATCTGAGTGTCTGTTTCTCTGCCACTACCATACTGTCTTGATGATTACAGCTTTGTAATGCAGCTTGAAGTCTGGGAGTGTGATGCCTCCAGCTTCAAGATTGCTTCGGCTATTTAGGGTCTCTTCTGGTTCCATACAAATTTTAGGATTGTTTGTTCTAGTTCTGTGAAGAATGCTGGCGCTATTTTGATAGGGATTGCTATCCTAGAGAAACCCTTATACATCGATACACTTGAGTGTTAATTGCAGGTTTATTTATAATAGTTGAAAGTTGAATGCTAACTAACTATAATTTTATATCTTAACGTCTATTTTTGAGAGAAAGAGAGAGAGTGGAAGCACGCAAACAAGCCGGGGAGGGGCAAAGAGAGTAGGGGACAGAGGATCAAAGCATGCTCCACACCAACAACAGTGAGCCCGATGTGGGTCTCAGGTCTCACAAATTGTGAGATCATGACCTGAGCTGAAGTCGGACGCTCAACTGAGCCACCCAGGCACCTCTTAACTAACTGGAATTTAAATAAAAATTGTGGGGGGGGGAGGAGGAAATTCAAATCAACCTAAAAGTCCACCAACAAGAAAATAGATGTAGTAGCACCTAAAATGAATCTTAAAACTTAATGACAAATGGAAAAAAGCAAACTGCCAGCAGATATGTCTGATACGTCCAAAATACACAAAGTTTAAAGTATGGGGGGAAAAATCCTATGTATAAATATGTAATAAAAGCTTGCATATAAATGGTAAACACCAAATTCAAGAACGTTGTGGCCTCTGTCGGTAGGGTGTGTGTGTGTGTGTGTGTGTGTGTGTGTGTTATATGTGTGAGCACATGCTTAGGATTGTTTTTATATGGGAAGAAATCAATGTCTTCATGTGGGCCTCCCAAGAAGGAAGCAAAACTCCATGAAAGACCCTTTTTATATTCCGATGGGCTTGCAAAAACTTTCCTATTTACAATTCTGCTTGAATTTACTCTCCTTCCCTACACTGTAATTTTTTTTCAAGTTATCCTCAAACATACAGTAACAGTCCTTAAATTTCAGCAGGTATCAGAATCACTTGAAGGGCTTGTTAATAAACAAACTGTTGAGCTGGCCCCAGAGTTTCTAATTCTGTAGGCCTGGGGTAACACTGGAGAATCTGCATTTCTAACAAGTCCCCAGGTGATACCGATGCAGCTGCCCCATGGACCATATTTTGAGACCTGTACTCTGAGACCTACTGTGAAGTCTATTATACACAGCACGCATGTTTTTGTGGTCATGGGGTATTAGACAAAGAAGTGGAAGAAAAAGTTAGCCATCCCCACATTGGGCTAAGGCCAGCGCAGAAGCTCATAATTCTAGGTGGCAAATAGAAGTGCTGAAGGGCAGCAGGTGGGAGCCAGGCATCAGCGCAATGACTTTGATAGGAACTCCATTTTCCCTAAATGTACGCCTGAACAGGTATGTATGATGTAACTGGCTGGGGAACTAACTTCCCATCAAACTGTGTCCCGTCCCTTCCCCTGTCCTCAGCATAAACTTCACTTTCACACCATAGGATGTTGGGGAGGAGGTTGTAAATGCTGACTCCATGTGTACCCAACAAACCAGCCTGGAGCTTCCAAGCTAACCCGATAGTCCCATTTTCTTGTTTTCAGCTAGCTGGGCCACTCCCCAGGCCTGCTCCCTTATCTTTTCAGGGCCAGAGGTAGGGGTGGGGGTGGGGGGCCCTGCTTTCACTATGGATGAGACACTTGTGATAGTTTAATGGGCTCTTGGGAACCTCAGGGCTTGGTTATTCTCAGCAATCAGCAGGAGCACTCATGCGTTTCTGGGCCCTCCAGCTTCTGCTTCACTCCGCTCACTAGCCTTTCAGGCCTGGAATGTACCCACAAACTCTTTAGCTGATGAAAAGCCCAGGGAAATTGTGTGCGTGCCTGCATTGTGTGTGTGTGTGTGTGTGTGTGTGTGTGTGTACGCGCCCATGTTCAAGGGGGAGCTGAAGGCCAGTGCACAGAAAGGCAGAGGCCTCAGGCTGATCATTATCTCCAGGCCAGAACCTTCCCACCCCTAAATGGGACCCTGGTGATCTGCCAACCAGCCAGACTCTCATTCTGTGTAATGAAGTTCTCACTGATTATTGTGTTGATGTCCTAAGAGCCTGGGGCCCAGGGAGGTTCGTCTCCTGCCAAACCCGGGTCCTTGCTCCACTCCACTGTGGAAATGAGGGTGCCCTCCCAACTCACTTTCCCAGCATAACAGTGCATCCACAAGGGACGCTGGTCCTGGGGCTGAACTGAAGTGACAGCAATGGTTTACTAATTGGACTAATGAGAGGCCTAGGCAGGGAGAGAAGGAGAAGCCGGAAGAGTGAGAAAGAAGGGCATGAAGACAGGAACACCTTACAGCACATGAGTTCAGGAGTAGATTTCATACTGGAGTCGGCAGCTCATTATCTGAGCCTTTGGGGAGTGGGCAGGCGGGGGGTTGGAACTGGTTTTGCAAAACTCCTACGTTTTACAGGAAACATGCCAATTTTTCATCAGCAAACTGTAACTGCTCCCATATCCTGAATGCCTGTGTCCGCACACCTTACTGTTTTATGTGCATGATGTCAGCTCATCTTTACAAGATTTCATATGAGATGGAATCCTTATATTCATTTTGCCCAGGGGAAAACGGAGGCCCAAGGAGGTTTGCCCAAAGTCACACGTGTAATAAATAAGAGCCCAAACTCTGAACCACTGCCATTGTGGGACATGAACACGAATGAAGCTCCAGGTACACATACAGGTCGCACTTACTGAGCCTTCTTCTTTCCAAGCAGATGGTACTAAGCCCTTTCTAGGTAGCAGCACCTACAACCCTATAAGTCAGGCAGGTTTATGTTCCCTGTCTTACAGATGAGGAAATTTAGGCCCAGAGAGGTGAAGTAATTTGCCTATGGCCACCCTGCCAGGAAGTGTCAGAGCAGCGATTTGCTTTCCTCTACCAGGAACTTTCACCCTAGTTCCTTGCCTCCCTTTATCTCTCTGTGCCCTGAGCTCCTTCCAGCATCCCGCATCAGGGAAGGCTAGCTGCTTGAATGGTGGGTAAGTCCACTTTGCTGTGGAGGGGGCTCTGGTTTCACAGAGGGGATGAGGATCGTCAGGAGATTTAGCCTGCAGAATCAAAGCCCTGAGCAAGTGTGGAGGACAAGTCATCAGGACCTGGGACTGGAGGCTTGGGATGGCTTATACCACATGCAAATGCAAAGGTTCCTCCGAGGCAACCTAAAGCTGGCTTGTTCCCCTCTCCAGGCAGAGGCTGGAGGGAGTTATTTAATGGCAAGAAGTTCTCCTCAACATTGTAAGATTTAAATGTTTTTTTTTTCCTCTGTCGATGAGGCCAGTGGGGTAGGCTGCACCCGCTACCACATCCTTCCTGTTTGTTCTCGTGAAGCAGTTCCAGCTGACCAGCCACTGGGAACCTGCTGCTTAAGCAGCTGGTAATGGACTGCAGAGCAGGGCAGCTTGAGGAGGGCCTGTCAGGCAGGGGGTCAGCACCCTCCTGGGACTGTGGGCATGCTCTGCGGAGAGGAGCCAAGGATTAAGAACACAGGAGCACGGCTGATGTGAGCATATCTAGCTATCCTCAGCACTTCTCTTGTTTTTTGAAGAAAAAAAAAAAAAATGCCGGTAGGCAAGTTCAAATCATCCAGAAGAATACAAACTAAAAACCAAAAACTTTGCCTCCCAGACGCTCCCACCTGCCAGGGATATCCACTGCTATTCGTTATCTATTTTTTTCATATCTTCTTCTGCTAAATCTTGATATATATAAGAGCTGACATTTTTACATTTTGTATTTATTACAAAATGAGGTCGCTATGGGGCGCCTGGGTGGCTCAGCAGGCTAAGCGTCGGACTTTGGCTCAGGTCATGATCTCGCAGTCTTTGAGTTCAAGCCCAGCATTGTGGCTTGAGCCTGGAGCCTGCTGTGGATTCTGTGTCTAATCTCTCTCTGCCCCTCTGCCACTCACACTTGCTTTCTCTCTCTCTCTTTCCAAAATAAATAAACATTTAAAAACAAACAAACAAACAACAAAATGTGATCACTACACTGATCTCCAGTGGAAAAACTAGCTCTCCAAAATGTTATTGCAATTTACAGCCCAACCGTGTATAAAAAAGGCCCATTTCCTTCTCTCCGAGCCAACAGTGACTTGTTTTGTAGTAAAACAAATTGGCGCTGTGCAAATTGTAAAACTCTAAAAAGGCCTCTCCCACTCTTTCCCTTTCCTCTGTCCCTTCCTCTGCTTTCTATTAAATTCATGACCTCTGACCCACGCATATTACACAGAATCCAAAGGTGTGTCAATAGATGAGAAAGCAAGGGAAGGGGGAATCATGGCTGACGCCTGGGAGACACAGAAATGCAGCATTACTCTGTAAGAGACAATGCCAGCTCATTAGCAGGCAAAATATGTATGTTCAAGACTCCTCGCTGCATTTGGGACCTCATTTGATCCTCAGATAATCATGCAGTTAGAAAAAGCAAGCATTGGGGCACCTGGGTGGCTTCGTCGGGTAAGTGTCCAACTTCAGCTCAGGTCATAATCTTGCAGTTTGTGGCTTCAAGCTCTGCATCCATCTCTGTGCTGACAGCTCAGAGCCTGGAGCCTGCTTCAGATTCTGTGTCTCCCTCTCTCTCTGCCCCTTCCCCGCTCACGCTCTGTCTATCTCTCTCTCTCTCCCTCCCTCTCTCAAAAATAAACAAACATTAAAAAAAAGGGGGGGAATAGCAATCATCATTTTCCCATTTTAGAGATGATAAAAAGGAGTTAACAAATTTAGATTGATTTGCCTCAGGTCACAGTGCTAGCTCTGCAACTTTTATATGGGCATGAAATATAGGTGTGTATATAGATATAAACACCAAATGCACAGTGTGCAATTTGTGAACACATATTTAGGTCACACCCCATTATACACCTACAGATATATACCAGGGTGTGATCTCTGTGTGTGTCATACAACATATATTAAAATGCCATAGATGGCATAAGAGACAGTAGGAAGTAGTTTAAAAACAAAATCCCAAGAGACACTAAGAGGTGGCTTAAATACAAAACCCCACCCAAATGTTACCTGGTAGGGCCTGACAAAAAATGTATCAGGGCCTAAAAAGGGTTGGGAAATGGACAATAAGTGAGATCTCTTACACTCATGGCTCCATAACAATGTATAGCATGTTAAGTGCATGGAATTGTGGAGTCCGACATACCTGGGTTCAAGTCCCATTTAACCACATGCTAGATGCATGACCTTGGACAACAAAGCTAAGTTCTCTGGGCCTCAGTTTTCATACCTGTGAGAAAGAGAGATTATTCTCTATCTCATAAGATGGCTGAGTGGATACAATGAGATAATGCATGTAAAACACCTTGCAGTATGCATGGAACATGCAAATCTCAATTAGTGTTGGTTATTACTAATTTTTATTGCATGTCTGCCTATATTCTTGTTTAGATTCAGAGCACTTCAGCTGTACATAAAACTGAACCTGAGACTGGAGAAGTGGCATTAATGAAAGATGGTTCTCAGCCCTGGGTGCCCACTAGAATCATCTGGTGAGCCAGAAACACAATAGTGATGTCTTGGCCAATGAAATCGAAGTCTCTGAGCATGTTAGGAATCAATGGGTTAAACAGAGGCTGTCAGGAGTATGAGGTTTAGGGGCATGACAACGATGAATGAGGTTATGTGAGACCCAAGGCTTTAAACTGAGCAAGTCCTCTGAACCTCCAATACCCAACTGCAGAAGATGGCTGTTCATTGTCCCCTTTTCACTTTTCTGGTAGTCCTGTTTTATTTATGTTTGGAAGTCTGTTTGGCCCTAGGGAAGACAACCCCTTTCCTGACTTCAGAGGTCAAGCAGTAGACCCCTGAAAGCTAAGGTAATTACTGCTTTTTATCCACTGCTACTAAGATTGATTCAAAAGGGTGCATGTGACCAAAGCCGTTGTAATCAGGGTGACTCAAAGACAAAGATGCTCTCTTTCCTGTTGGGCATGAATGAGAAAGCAGGTAGCCCTGGGAGCTGTGTTTAGCCATCCTGGGACCCCAAAGGGAGTCAGCTTTAGTAAGAAGAGAGCAGAGAAGAAAAAAAGGCATTGTTTTTACTGCTAGATCAAGCCTCACCTGAGGCAACTCCATTTTTCTCAGTTGCAAAGAAAAGTGCCCCAACAGAGTACTCCTTGTGTGGGTAGCAATAACAACGGGCAAGCGAGGATACCTGGTTTCTTTCTATTTCACAGGAAAATAGCAAGTATTTTTAACTTGTCGAGGCGACCTAAACCAGTACGGTTGCCATAGCTCTGACCCTGTTACTCTGCTCATCCACTTCCTGTGGCACCTCAGCTCCTGGCAGAGCCTCTCAAAGCTGCCTCAGCTCTCACCTCCAGCTGCACCACCCTTTTCTCATTTCAAACTATTTGTTTCTTCCAAACCTGGTATGCTTTCATGTTTAATTTTCCATTGCCTTTTGTGCCTGCAATTCCCTTTACCTGCCATCTCTTTCCCCCCCTTCTCTCCATGGAGGATCCCACCTATCCTTCAAGGTCCAGCTTAAATGCCACTTTGCCTATTTTCCCTGGGGCAGGGCAGGGGGCCTTCCTTAGTCCTTTCATGGTATCTCACACACACCTTCGTTATAGTCACACAGGCTGGAGTCAATGCGTCTCTGTGCCAGTCCCCCCGCCCCCACACCAGATCATGGGTGCTTCAAGGGCAGGGACTCATTCTCTTTCATTTCAGTATCCCTAGAGAGGCAGGATAAAGTCATGGTTAAGTACACTGGCTCTGGAGAAAGGCTGTCTAGATTAAAATCCGAGCTCTATCACTTATTAGCTCTATCACCTTGGGTAATAGACTCAATTTGACTCAATTTCCTTACCCGTAAAATGAAGGTTAAAAATAACATCTGTATCCTAAATGGCTGTGAGGATTAAAGAAGATACTGCATCTAAAGTCCTCAAGCAGAATGCTTTGCGCAGGTTAGCGGAGATGTGGGGATTATAATCCACAACAATGTGTACCCATCCTGGTGACTTGTGTATTCTAAGTACTAAGTATGAGTTGTTAAAAGTGACCAATAACCAGATTTCTTAACCTAAAGACCTCTCATTTAATCCCAAAGCAGTGGAATGCTATTCTCTGATTACCGCTAAATCCCAAAGACTTTGACCCCAAGGAAAGACGAAGGTGCGGAAAGCTCTTGAGAAGACCTACAGCTCGGCCTTTAAGGGGTCACCTCTGCACAGCTCCTTGAAGTAGCCTGTTTTGTTCTATACGCAAGAATTATGAGCAGTTTTTCCAAACCCATTAATTTCTGGGCTCAAAACAGCCTGGACTTTTTGTTCATGTGAATAGTTTTATCTTCAACACATTTTTGTTTTAGGGGCACCTGGCTGGCTCAGTCAGTGGAGCACATGACTCTTGATCTCGGGGTCATGGCTTTGAGCCCCATGTTGGGTGTGGAGATTAATTAAAAATAAAAAACATTTTTAAAAAAGGAAAATAAAAAAGTAAAACAAAATGTTTACTCTTTTCATAAAATATAAACAGCACACAAAGGAAAAATGAACTCATCCCTTCCTCAATCCTAACTTCAGAGCTAATTACTGCTTCCAGTTTCCTGTATGTCCTTCCACATGGTTTCTTGTTTTCATGTCAGCTTTTTTGAGGTATAACTGACATATCCCAAAATGCCTATATTTAAAGCGTATATGTTTTGACACATGCAGAACCACGACCATGACCAAGAGAATGCACACCATCACTCCCAAAAGCACACTCCTTTGTAATCCATCCCTCCCTCCGCCACCCACCAGCCCTTTCCACAGACAACCACTGATCTGTCTCTGTCAATATAGTTTACATATTCTAGAATTTTATATAAATTAAAGAACAAATAGCACAACAGAGACTCTTTCTTTCTCTAGCTTCTTCCACATTTCAAGAACCATCATGCTTTTGTGTATGTCTACATTTCATTCCTTTTTATTGCTGAATAATACTCCATGGTAATGGATGTACTTATTATGTTTATCGATCCATTGCCGCTGGGCATTTGAGCCATCTCCAGGTTTTTATCTTTTACAAATAAAACTGCTCTGCATGTTTGCAGACAGGTCTGTGAAGACATACAACGCAGTCTGATTTGAATCACTACTGAAACAACAGCAATGGCCGTGTGACTGAGAGGGGATGTGGGTACCATGATAGTGAGCCAACACGTGAGCCATTTATTTTGAGTATGTGTAGCTGACAGTTGTATAAAATCTCAAATATCAAAGCATCCAAATATTTTCAAATAGGAATCACTGGGTTGATTGCAAACTTAGATTTACAGTCCAAATTCCCTCCTGGTACAGACCCAACTCGAATGTCATCACCTCTGGACAGGAATCCAGAGAATCGCCAGCTATCTCTCACATTTTGTAAGGAGCTGAAAACACTGAGAAGAACTCCTTGAGGACAGAGACTTTGGTCACCACCATATTCCAGCACCCAGAACACGGAGACACAGACACACACACAGACACAGACACACACACACACACACACACACACACACACGTGCACACATACTTTTTTTTTCCAAGCAGCTCATTCTGGACGATTCTTCTTTGAGAAGAATTGTCAAAAGACTTACAAAGTCTTCTTTTATGGGAGCAGATACTGATCAAACTTTTTGTCCTAATTATGCCCTCTAGAACTGCAGTTTCCACATGAAACTAAAAATAATTGAAAATGCAGACCCGGAATCCTTAACCATTTGTGTTACGGCACAATTTAAGTTAGGACCATACTGACCCAGTCATTCTTCTGCAAGGTAGCATGCATACTGGCTAAGCATAAAGGTGGAGAAGGCCACAGACTGTGTTCAAATCCTAATTATAGTGGTATGATTTGGGAAAAATCTTATTATGCCCCAGTTTCCCCATTTGTGAAATGAGGATAGTAATAGCTATCACACAAGACTATTTTAAGAATAAGTGAGAGAATGTATACTGAAGCCCCTTGCATGGTGTTATTATCATTGAATATCCCCTGGTGTTTTAGGGATCCTGCTATAGAATGGCATGGCACACCAAATCATATATAGGTGGGGCCACCCAGGGAAGAGTTCTTTATGTTTTTGTCTGTTCATTTGTTTTTAGCAGTTACAGTAAAAATAATGAAGGCCACCCCACCCACCCACAGCTTTTCATAGGATATTCTTTTGAGCCATTAGCCAAAAGCTCATACCTGTTCAATCTAGTCCTAGACTTAATTCAATAATATTCTTGTTGGCTTCAGATAAGGATTCCAAAATAACAAGATCATTTTGAACCTTGACTCTGTTATCTAACTCATTAAATATTGCTCCCAAATTTGTCATCTAGAAATTTAATAAAAATGCTTTCTTAAGTCTTTGACACCATGAAGGACAGTATCAATGGCCCTGAATCACTTCACATTGACATGAGTGACTTAACGCACGTAACCCAGCACACCATATTAGAATCTTGTCACATTTTTCATCATTTCTATAATGACATCAACTGACCCTGTAAATGTCTTGCTAAAATCAGGATAAGGTGTGACTATTACCTCTCCTTAATTTATATATCTGGTAATCTTACCATAAAATAAAATATAATTTGACATGAAAAATTCCTAGAAAACTCAAACTCATTCCAAGTGTCAACAACTTTCTTTATGAAGTATCTGCAGAACAGTTAACATGCTATTTAATATACTATTAATGTATTTAATATGCTATTTGGGGATTTTTTTTTCCCTGTGAACAACATCCTACTTCCTGGTATGAGTTTCTGGAAACTGCCCTTCTCTCATTTATGAAATTTATGATGTTTTCCATCCTCCTGACACCCTTTTATTTTCACCACAACATCTCAAGAATATTTAAAGTTAAAATGTGTATAACTTTATGTTCAAAGATAGAAAACTGCTGGTAGATTCATGATACCATCTACATATCATTTTACTAGTATTGGATATAACTCCCTGGGCCCAGAGACTTGTAGGGAAGTATGTATGTAGGTATGTATTTTTTATTTTAAGTAGGCCCTATGCCCAACATGGCACTTGAACCTACTACCCCAGGATCAAGAGTCACATGCCCTATAGACTGAGCCAGCCTGGTGCCCCTTGGGAGGCAGTTTTAAAAAGCTTATTTACCATCTCTTTACTCTCTCCAACTCCAATGTCTTCTTAGCATTGACCTTCAAGTCTTTACATTTGCTGTGTTAATCCCGTTTTACTCTACAGTGACCAGAGTTTTGTCCTCAGGGCTTCTTTAGTTGGCCAAAGAAAAATAGAAAACAAACAAATAAATAAAAATCAGTGTGGGCACACATTGCTGTTTGTTAAATCTCTCTATGAATTTTAAATTTGATAATTTAAAATTTATTCACCAGGTATTTGATATATAACTTTTTGGAACTTTGAATAACTGGAATTTAAATTAAAAATAGCATATTAATATCTAGTGATGTTTCAGAATATATTAACCATGAGTGAGGCAAATTATTTACCCTTTCTTTCTATCTCAGTTTCTGCATCCATAACAATGGAATAATGACCCTCATGAACTATCGGTAGAAATGTAAGTTGTGGGGGCGCCTGGGTGGCTCAGTTGGTTAAGTGTCCAACTCTTGATCTCGGCTCAAGTCATGATATCTCATGGTTTGTGAGATAGAGCCCTGCACTGGGCTCTGTGCTGATAGGGTGGAGCCTTCTTGAGATTCTCATTCTCCCTTTCTCTCTGTCCCTCTCCGGCTCACTCACACTTTCTCTCCCTCTCTCTTTCTCTCTCTCTCAAAATAAATAAATAAACATTAAAGAAAAAGAAATGTAAATTGGTTGATCCACTATGGAAAACAGTATGACGGTTCCTCAAAAAATTAAGAGTAGGAAAACCATACAATCCAGTAATCTCACTTCTGGGTATTTACCTGAAGAAAACAAAATTACTAATGCAAGGAATATATGTACCCCAATGCTTATTGCAGCATTATTTACAATAGCCAAGATGTGGAAGCAACCCAGCTGTTCAACAGTAGATGAATGAATAAAGAAGATATGATAAACAAAAACAGATACATAGATCAATGTAACAGAATAGACAGCCTAGAAATAAATCCATGATCATATGGTCAGTTAATCTACAACAAAGGAGGCAAGAGGATACAATGGGAAAAAGTCTCTTCAACAAACGGTGTTGGGAAAACTGGACAGCCACATGCCAAAGAATGACATGGACTACCTGCTTACACTGTATCCAAAAAGAAACTCAAAATGGATTGAAGACCTAAATGTGGGTTCTGAAATCATAAAATTCCTAGAAGAAAATACAGGCAGTAATCTCTTTAATGTCAGCCATAGGAACATTTTCTATATGCTTCCTTTGGCAAAGCAAACAAAAGTGAAAATAAACTACTGGGACTATATCAAAATAAAAATCCTTTGCACAGCAAAGGAAACCATCAACAAAACAAAAAGGCTACCTACCGAGTGGGAGAAGATATTTGCAAATGATATTTTGGATAAGGGGTTACTATCAAAAATATATAAAGAAGTTATACGACCTAACACCAAAAACATACCAATAATCCAATTAAAAATGGTCAGAAGACACGAACAGACATGTTTCCAAAGAAGACATACAGACAGCCAACAGACACAGGAAAAGATGCTCAACATCACTCATCATCAGAGAAATGCAAATCAAAACTACAATGAGGTATCGCCTCACATCTGTCAGAATAGCTAAAATAAAAATCACAAGAAATAAGAAGTGTTGATGAGGATGTGGATAAAAATAACCCTTGTACAGTGTTACTGGGAATCCAAACTGGTACAGCCACTATGGAAAACAGTAGGGAGGTTCCCTCCAAAATTAGCATAGAATTACTATATGATGCAGTAATTCTACTACTGAGTGTTTACCCAAAGAAAATTAAAACACTGATTAGAAAAGAAATATGCACCCTTATGTTTATTGCCACATATTTACAACAGCCAAGACATGGAAACAGTCCAAGTATCCATTCAGAGATGAATGGATAAAGATGATATGTGTGTGTGTACACATATGCTTATGTGTGTGTGGCTTTGGGTACAGTATGCAATGGAATATTACTCTGCCATAATAAAGTAAAATCTTGCCATTTGCAACAACATGGATGGACCTAGAGGGTATAATGCTAAGTGAAATTAGTCAGAGAAAGACAAATATCATATGACTTCACTCATATGTAGATTCTAAAATCAAAACAAGGGCACCTGGGTGGCTCAGTTGGTTAAGTGGTTGACTTTGGCTCAGGTCATGATCTTGCAGTTCACTAGCTGGAGCCCCACATTGGGCTCTGTGCTGACAGTTCAGAGCCTGGACCCTGATTCAGATTCTGTGGTTCTGTCTCTCTGCCCCTCCCCTGCTCACGCTCTGCCTGTTTCTCTCTCTCAAAAATAAACATTAAAAAACAAAACAAATGAACAAACTAAATAGAAACAGAGAACAAACTGGTGTTTGTGAAAGGGGAGTGGGATGGGATGGCAGATGAAACAGATGAAGGGGATTAAAGGGAAGGAACTTCCAGTTATAAAATAAATAAGTCATGGAGAATTAAAGTACAGCACAGGGAATATAATCAATAATATTGTAATGGCATTGTATCCTGACAGATGGTAACTACACTTACCATGGAGACCATTTTGTAATGTATATAAATGTAAAGTCAGTATGTTTACTTGTATGTCTGAAACTTGTAGGTCATACTATACTACAATTTTAAAAAAATGGAATAATAGTACCAACTTCATAATGTTATTACAAGGATTAAATAAATTTGTGTATGTAAAGATCTCACAAGGGTGTATGGTACATAGTAAGTATTATGCACTTGTTTGTTCATTATTAGCCCGAGGCACCTGTGTGTGTGACAGACTTTACTGAAGATTTGGGGACAGGAAGGGATTTACTTTACAGAAACACAACACAAACTGAATTTGATCATCATTTCTTCCCGAAAGCCTCCTTGTTTATTTAATTTTCAGGCGGCCCCTTCCTTTGCTCTCCAGGAAACTCACTCCAGAAGACAACTGACCTCTTCACCCACTACGCAACCCCAGGCCTTCTCTGCAGACTGAGCTCCTCTAACCTTCAAGCATTTTTCCCAGAGCCAACTCCTCAGGACCACTGAGAAATCTTTTCCTGTCTCCTTCCTCAATAGCTCCTGGGAGGACGAAGGATCAAGAGAGAGACTTTTTTCCCTATCAAAGTGCATCCCATCACCTCCCTAAGCAGGAAGCAGCAGCAACAATCCATTCTTGTCTTGAATGGCAATTTTAGTTATTGAAACTTAGAAATAAACATTTCATGGGCAAAAGACATGAATAGACAGTTTTCCAATGAAGACATCCAGATGGCCAACAGACACATGAAAAGGTGCTCAACATCACTCATCATCAGGGAAATACAAATCAAAACCACAATGAGATACCACATTACACCAGTCAGAATGGCTAAAAATAACAACTCAGGCAACAACAGATGTTGGTGAGGATGTGGAGAAATGGGAACTCTTTTGCACTGCTGGTGGGAATGCAAACTGGTGCATCCACTCTGGAAAACAGTGTGGAACTTCCTCAAAAAATTAAAAATGGAACTACCCTAAAACCCAGCAATTGCACTACTAGGTATTTATCTAAAGGATACAGGTGTGCTGTTTCAAAGGGATGCATGCACCCCAATGTTTATAGCAGCTCTCTTGACAATAGCCAAAGTATGGAAAGAGCCCAACTGTCCATTGACAAATGAATGGATAAAGAAGACGTATATATATACAATGGAGTATTACTCAACAATCAAAAAGAATGAAATCTTGCCGTTTGCAACAACATGGATGAAACTAGAGGGTATTATGCTCAGTGAAATTAGTCAGAGAAAGACAAATATCATGACTTCATTCATATGTGGAATTTAAGATACAAAACAGATGAACATAGGGGAAGAAGAGCAAAAATAATATAAAAACAGGGAGAGGGACAAAACATAAATNGATATTTGCAAATGATATTTTGGATAAGGGGTTACTATCAAAAATATATAAAGAAGTTATACGACCTAACACCAAAAACATACCAATAATCCAATTAAAAATGGTCAGAAGACACGAACAGACATGTTTCCAAAGAAGACATACAGACAGCCAACAGACACAGGAAAAGATGCTCAACATCACTCATCATCAGAGAAATGCAAATCAAAACTACAATGAGGTATCGCCTCACATCTGTCAGAATAGCTAAAATAAAAATCACAAGAAATAAGAAGTGTTGATGAGGATGTGGATAAAAATAACCCTTGTACAGTGTTACTGGGAATCCAAACTGGTACAGCCACTATGGAAAACAGTAGGGAGGTTCCCTCCAAAATTAGCATAGAATTACTATATGATGCAGTAATTCTACTACTGAGTGTTTACCCAAAGAAAATTAAAACACTGATTAGAAAAGAAATATGCACCCTTATGTTTATTGCCACATATTTACAACAGCCAAGACATGGAAACAGTCCAAGTATCCATTCAGAGATGAATGGATAAAGATGATATGTGTGTGTGTACACATATGCTTATGTGTGTGTGGCTTTGGGTACAGTATGCAATGGAATATTACTCTGCCATAATAAAGTAAAATCTTGCCATTTGCAACAACATGGATGGACCTAGAGGGTATAATGCTAAGTGAAATTAGTCAGAGAAAGACAAATATCATATGACTTCACTCATATGTAGATTCTAAAATCAAAACAAGGGCACCTGGGTGGCTCAGTTGGTTAAGTGGTTGACTTTGGCTCAGGTCATGATCTTGCAGTTCACTAGCTGGAGCCCCACATTGGGCTCTGTGCTGACAGTTCAGAGCCTGGACCCTGATTCAGATTCTGTGGTTCTGTCTCTCTGCCCCTCCCCTGCTCACGCTCTGCCTGTTTCTCTCTCTCAAAAATAAACATTAAAAAACAAAACAAATGAACAAACTAAATAGAAACAGAGAACAAACTGGTGTTTGTGAAAGGGGAGTGGGATGGGATGGCAGATGAAACAGATGAAGGGGATTAAAGGGAAGGAACTTCCAGTTATAAAATAAATAAGTCATGGAGAATTAAAGTACAGCACAGGGAATATAATCAATAATATTGTAATGGCATTGTATCCTGACAGATGGTAACTACACTTACCATGGAGACCATTTTGTAATGTATATAAATGTAAAGTCAGTATGTTTACTTGTATGTCTGAAACTTGTAGGTCATACTATACTACAATTTTAAAAAAATGGAATAATAGTACCAACTTCATAATGTTATTACAAGGATTAAATAAATTTGTGTATGTAAAGATCTCACAAGGGTGTATGGTACATAGTAAGTATTATGCACTTGTTTGTTCATTATTAGCCCGAGGCACCTGTGTGTGTGACAGACTTTACTGAAGATTTGGGGACAGGAAGGGATTTACTTTACAGAAACACAACACAAACTGAATTTGATCATCATTTCTTCCCGAAAGCCTCCTTGTTTATTTAATTTTCAGGCGGCCCCTTCCTTTGCTCTCCAGGAAACTCACTCCAGAAGACAACTGACCTCTTCACCCACTACGCAACCCCAGGCCTTCTCTGCAGACTGAGCTCCTCTAACCTTCAAGCATTTTTCCCAGAGCCAACTCCTCAGGACCACTGAGAAATCTTTTCCTGTCTCCTTCCTCAATAGCTCCTGGGAGGACGAAGGATCAAGAGAGAGACTTTTTTCCCTATCAAAGTGCATCCCATCACCTCCCTAAGCAGGAAGCAGCAGCAACAATCCATTCTTGTCTTGAATGGCAATTTTAGTTATTGAAACTTAGAAATAAACATTTCATGGGCAAAAGACATGAATAGACAGTTTTCCAATGAAGACATCCAGATGGCCAACAGACACATGAAAAGGTGCTCAACATCACTCATCATCAGGGAAATACAAATCAAAACCACAATGAGATACCACATTACACCAGTCAGAATGGCTAAAAATAACAACTCAGGCAACAACAGATGTTGGTGAGGATGTGGAGAAATGGGAACTCTTTTGCACTGCTGGTGGGAATGCAAACTGGTGCATCCACTCTGGAAAACAGTGTGAAACTTCCTCAAAAAATTAAAAATGGAACTACCCTACAACCCAGCAATTGCACTACTAGGTATTTATCTAAAGGATACAGGTGTGCTGTTTCAAAGGGATGCATGCACCCCAATGTTTATAGCAGCTCTCTTGACAATAGCCAAAGTATGGAAAGAGCCCAACTGTCCATTGACAAATGAATGGATAAAGAAGACGTATATATATACAATGGAGTATTACTCAACAATCAAAAAGAATGAAATCTTGCCGTTTGCAACAACATGGATGAAACTAGAGGGTATTATGCTCAGTGAAATTAGTCAGAGAAAGACAAATATCATGACTTCATTCATATGTGGAATTTAAGATACAAAACAGATGAACATAGGGGAAGAAGAGCAAAAATAATATAAAAACAGGGAGAGGGACAAAACATAAATACAGAGAACAAACTCAGGGTTGCTGGAGGGGTTTGGGGTGGGGGGAGGGGCTAAATGGGCAAAGGGCATTGAGAAAGACACTTGTTGGGATGAGCACTGGGTGTTATAAGTAGGGAATGAACCACTGGATTCTTCTCCTGAAATCATTATTGCACTACTATATTCTAATTAACTTGGATGTAAACTAAAAAACAAAAATAAATAAATAATAAATAAATAAATTTTATTTCGTATACTTTTTGGGGAAAAAAGAAATAAACATTTCAAATACATATTTTAAACACACTTTAAAATATACATTTTAGGGGCACCTGGGTGGCTCAGTTGGTTAAGCATCCGACTTCGGCTCAGGTCATGATCTCATGGTTCGTGAGTTTGAGCCTCACGTCAGGCTCTGTGCTGACAGCTCAGAGCCTGGAGCCTGTTTTGGATTCTGTGTCTCCCTCTTTCTCTGACCCTGTCTGGCTCACACTCTGCCTCTCTCTCTCTCCCATATAAGTAGACATTTAAAAAAATTTAAATACACATTTTAAACATATTTAAATATATTTTATTATCTTCCTTAATATTAAATTTCATCAGTGTGTTGCCTAGGTCTTGATATTATAATGACTGATTAAATGACTCACTACTATGAAAAGTGAGACTTGAATACTAAGCAGGGTTTCCTAATTCTGAGAAAGAAGTCAGGAAGGACGTCATTAGGTCATTTGTGCACAAATATAGCACTGATGCTGCCCAGGAGGGGAAGGAAATAAAGTAGAACTTGAGTGGAGCTGCTTTCTTCACGTCAGTGAACACTCAGCATCATCTCTTCCTCCTCACGATAAGCTACTGGCTGCTGCTGTTTCCCCTCCCAGACAAGGACCTGGCCAGACCTACAGAAGCCCCCTCCCTGTTCCTCAACAACTCAGAAGGGTAATGGTAAGGTCTCCAAAGAGATATTGGACTTCTGCCATTTGGGAAGCAGGAGG